>NC_135502.1:17944187-18217913 GCF_052857255.1 Amblyomma americanum | reverse complement strand
GAGAATGTAAGGTTGGCGACTTTAAGCTAGAGGAAATACCTGAAGATGTACAGACAAATTACTACAGCTATAAATAATTCCCTATGCATCAAAATAACTTCACGCTGCTAAACTCAAGATAATAGCATGGCGATTGCGCAACGCTCTAAACTAAAAGACTTCTCTAGAATTTCAAGCTTCGGAATACTGAGGCTCCGCCAAGTGAACCCTCTTCTTTCCAACAAAATCTGTCTATTGCAGTAATGGACTGGCTGGCGACGGCGACAAGAAGAAAAAATGAAGTGGTAGAGAGTCTCGTACCTATGCGGTTCTCTGAATGGCGGTGAATAAACCAAGCTGCTAGCTAGCCGTTGTTACTCTTGTCTTATCCACTTATGGTGCAGTAATTAGCTGGTCCTAATGAAATCTAAGTTTAACGTGGTGTAATCCAAGAACGGTGTTAGGGAGGCTTGCATAAGAAAAATGTATAGCGGTGCGGCACCGGTGAGGCCGGCTCGTTTTTTGCTCTTAGTGCGAAATTTTGCGATTCGCGGATCATAATTAAGCATTACCGCTTACCAAAAAGAAGGTTCTGTTCTATCGGTCATTAGGATGTGCTCCCAGGATAAAAGTCCTTTCTACTTTCATAACGTACTGGCACTGTAATTTTTGTCTGTCCACCTCACATTTCATGATTTCATCTCACCGACCTCTGGTGCTCACTGCTGGGTAGCCGGTACTTCGAATGGGAACGGCCTTACACTTTACCGTTTCGCTGTTCAGACAGAGCCATGTGCTTCTCTTAGGTTGCTAGTACGTGCCAGTAATATTTTTGCTACAGGTGCACATTTCAGTTTTATTGGAGCCGTATAAGTATAGCGAAGATTTGCATCAAGCTGTAGTGTTAGCTGGTTTTGTTTTTAGTACGAAAGGACGTCTAGCTGCACTCCCCGGCCTTCAGTGGTGCGTGTCTGTCTGGGTGAAGTCTCTGAGTAGCATGGGTAACTGGCTCACTGGGTAAGTGGTCACCTGAATCACGCTGTGAGTCAGCGGTGGCATCCACCTACAAATTGAGGCAGTTATGCGCCTTTCACAAAACCAGCGGAAGGTGTAGACTACGTTGATTTCGAGGAAAGGAAAAGCGTATAACTGGCCGCCTTGGTCAATGAACACCTCAATCGCGCCTTGACGTATGTGGCGGTGGTGTCAACCTTCAGAAAACCGCGCATTTGCGCAATATTTCGTGCTTAAGAATGCTAAAGCGGCAGTAATTTAGTGCTTCACAAGCACGTGCAAATTTATCGCTTAAGTCGTGAAGTCCTTAGCTACTTTTATCCGTCAGTTTCATTGGCTCCTGTTAGCGTTCATAATCCTAGCAGTCTTGACAACCGTGTCACCTCTCATCGGCTATGACGATAGGGATGACTTGCAGAAGCTGACCACGGCTGCACAAGCTGTCTTTTTCTGGATGTTTATTCAAGCTCTATCTTGCATGGCCGCCAGGAGGATTCTGCTCGAAGTTAATGTCACCTGATGCATAATGAAATACATTTAATGCCAATGCGAGTGAAAAACTTCAAAGGCGAGCGCTTTCTCTTGTGATATGGTTTTTCTCTATACAGAGAAATCTAAGCATCGAAACGGCAATACCCCTTTAAAGCCGCTAGTTGTGCCAGTGTCTGCAGCATGCTACTCATGAGCAGAATTTCGCGAGTTCAGCTCTAGCTACAAAAATTGAATTTTACAGGTGGCTAAATCTCAAAACAATTTTCGGAGAAAATTTCAGTCCATGTGAGAGAAACTCCAGGCGGTCGACAACAATCGGAAGGGCTCAAATACAGCTTGCTTCACAGTACAGAGTGTTGCATTGGCTCTAGTTAACTTTATTTTATTCCTTAAGGAATTGATTGTAACTGGCCAGAAAAAGGGCATAAGACAAAAATAATTCAAATTACATGCCAAAATTTTGCTTCGGCTCCCACCGCAGCGGATCTGTATACACGCTAGAAGCGAAGCTCTATTCTGTCTACAGCTGTATATTGATTGAGGCACTGGTTGACGTAGCTCTGCCCCCACCCCCGCTCAATGAATGAAGAGTTTTTTTTTTCTTCTATCGTTTGCCGTATGAGTCCAGAACACGCGCCGTCTCTCATCGTGCTACAACCCAAAAACGTGTTGGGCCTGCGTCGCAAGATGCCACCCCTACCTTTGGGAACGAGTCGGAAAAGGCAGGGCTTCTTCTGGATGCCCACGGGATTCTTGGCCCAGCACTGGAAGGTCGAGTGCAGTTCCTCTGGCAGCGGGATGAACGTGAGCACGCTGCGGGAGGCGAAGGCGCGGGCCATGCCGTCAAAGTCACGCGCGAACGCCGTCTCGCGCAGTGCCGCGTCGCCCGGAGCCGCGGATGCCGTGGACAGGGACGCCCTGTGGCTCTCCTTCATGGACCAGCGGAAGGTCAGGTTGGTGCTGGGATCGGCCTCCACGTCGCACGATAGAGACACCTCCTCGAAGGGAGCCGTGTACACAACCTTGGCGTGGTGCTGCTGCTGCGGGTTTTGGCACCGGGGCGAGTCTGTGAGACGGGCAGGAACAAAGGAAATATGGTCGGTTCTAAAGTATCGCTACACGGTCTTCAGTATGGAGTTGCTAATCTCGACGAGCACCCCCGTTTTTGTCTCTGCTACAATTCTTTCCATCACTCCTGACAGTTTTACTGCGCTGGTGCTGTGCCTATGCCGTAAGAGAAAAGGAAAGGTAATGCGAAAACTAACAGGGATGACAGGAAATTCATGCTTTACGTTTCTGCACCTTATCAGCTTCGCAGTACGCCGCACAGGCCGATAAATGGGCACTCTATATATGTATATGGTTTTGAGTGGTTTATTACAGTGTCATGAATACGGTTAGAGAAAAAATGCGACCAGCGTAATTTAACTAATAACCGTTTTTTACCACCATCTGCAAGTAGATATATGATTTTATGTCTTGCACAACGTAATTGCTTCACATTTCTCCACATAAGGTAACGCGGCGACCAAAAGCCTGAGATAACGCAGGTGTGACTGAATTGCTAAACTCACGCTGTATGCGTATGTGCAGCGTCTTGGAAGTAGTCACTCCCTCCGGGTTGGTGACGGTGCATGAGTAGTTGCCAGAGTCAGCCGACTGAACGTTACGTAGAACCAGGTAGCGCTGGTTGACAATCAGTGGACCCCGTGCCATCAATGAGGAGGTGCTGTTGGCGGTGTACTGCGGCTGCAGCCTGTGATCGTGCTGCTGCTGCTGGTCCTCTAATGGGACACCGTTCAACTTCCACACAACGTCGGTGATGCTTGGGTAGGCGGAGGCATTGCACACGAAGAAGATGTCGTGACCCTCGTAGATCATCGACTCCTTGAGCCCGGCTCCGAACTCCAGCGTCACCTGCGGCTTGTCTGTCGTTGTTTTTCTCAATGTTAGGCTGAACCACGCAACAGATGAGCACGCAAGATAGCGCGCTCAATGGCGCTTTAAGCAAAGGGATCTTTCTAACTAAAGCACAAAACCTGGAACCTGAACAAGACAGCCAAATACGTCGCGAAGCGTTATCGTTTTTATCACACATGAACGTCGGAGGCCTACTTAAACCATGTGTGTCACTGGATTATCGACTCTGAAAGATGCGTAGATGATACTCGGCTCTTTGCGACATCATTAAAAGAGACTGCAAGGCTCTCACTACTTCTTATTTGCACGTACTAATTTCATGACGCACCATGGTCATAAAATGATTCAGGACCATTTCTGCGGCGTTTTTCGTCAGCGATATCCAGTGCTCCTACAAACAATAAAGATGACATACTTGAACGTGAACGGGTCCACTATCTCAGAACCACATTGCTTAAAGAATGTGATGTGTACGATAGCGCACAAGCCTTTCGAGCACTTGGTGTCATGATATTTCGTATGCCTGAACAATTTCAATTTATGGCCATCAGTGCCCTCTTACGCAGAAGCAGATTGACGACAGATAAAGGTCTAACGCAACTTTCCATGTGCAAGGCACCGGCCGCTTCATCAGAAGTACCCGAGGGAATTCATCGCACCAGAAACAGTCAGCTCATAGCTAAACACCAGTTTCTTCTTAACAGAACGTGCTCTAAAATTTTTTGCCTGAAGCCTTCTGGTAAAATACATTACCCAGTCATCGTGGTACTGAACCAGGCTGGTTGGATTATACTTTAATAGAGTGCTGCGCAAGAACAATGGGATAGAAGAAGGAAACAGCAGAAGTGTGTAACGTGATTCCTTGCTCTCACCCGCTGCTTTCGTGCTGCTCTTTAGTACAAGAATAAATTTTTGCTCAGCTTTGCTTTAGCTTCCTTGTTATATTGAGACATAAATTTAGTAGAAAAAGACTGAAACAGAAAAACAACAAAGCACTACAATAAATTATTGTTTGATAATGTTGCTTTAAACGAGAAATGGAAACATTTAAGAGCTGATTATAGACAAATTCTTCTAAAATCGGTGAAGTTTGGAAAAGCTGCTGTTACATGAGGTTCTATTTGAACAAAACCTTTATGCGGACTCATCAGGGAAAGAATGGATCTTCGCACCTATGAAAATCTCGGTTCGAATTATATAAAAGCCTCGCTTTTTTCCCCCAAGTATTTGAATAATATTGTTACCCGCTGACAACGAAGTGACTACCGGTGCTCTTGAAGACGACGACGCTGAGAGGGTGTGAGTGAGTGTTCTCAAAGCATCAAGTAGTAGAGTATCTCTCTGCGCTTCACAATTGTTTGTGGAGACCTCCCCGTAACAATATCATTGCGTTCGAGAACAATCTACCACGCTTGTAATTCATCTCTCCTCTTTATCCGTTTCTACTTTCTTTTTGGTGCAAGAGCATACCCTTATCTGTAAACAGGCTTATCACTGCAGTTATTTCATCATCGCATGTGTTTCTTGTATTGGTCCGACAGGCTCGCGAAATTTTAGGATCAAAGCCGACCATACCAACATCAATATATTGCCTGTAATTTGAACCGACTCAAAAAGTTGCAAATATCATTAATCAAAGAGAATGGAGAACTCTCAAATACTTTGCAGAAAATACGAATTTTTACCAGTTTGCCCGAGAATGATTGCAGACAACAGTGGGCCACGGTGCACAGGATCCAGACAAACGCGTTAAAAAGTCTCTTGAGCGCAAAAGCAAATCCTGCACCTCGAAGAAAGCCTGCAGTGGTGCTGCAATCAGTAGCACAACACATGGGAGTTGTGCAAATGACCTTCGCGATCGCTGGCTTGAATAGCAGCTGCAATAGCTGCCTTGACGGAACCCTAGCGAGAAGAATTAATCGGAAGTTCTGTCTCGTAGGCCGTTTTTAATAGCCCACAGTACGTCCTTGGCAAGTAAATATTTACGAACTAGCATTACCAAGGATATTTTCTTTTCAAGGGCTTACTTACAATGCCCATTTCGACTTCATATTACAGCTGTATCGCCATAGTGCGCTAAATCTAAAACTTTCCTGAATGGATGCGACTTATTTGAACCTATAAAGCTCCTAACGGTAGCATATTCGAGGCATTAAGATAAAGAACGCAGTGCAAATGTTTGCTTATAGCTAGCTGTTGTTTTTTTTTTCGCCTGACGTGATACAGTAGCAAACCCAACCTAACAGACCAATCGGAAATAGTACAAAAAATTGAAAATAGAAACAAGTCGCGCCACTTTCTGTGATTTACAACAAGCGGTGCGGAACACGTTTCAACCGTGAAGCACCACTGTCGGCAATTACTTTGCCCGCGCATTACGTATACATGATGGCAAGGCAGCGTGAAATATCTGCCTCTCTGGTATGCATATTTAACGAGTCAGGCGAGGGGAACGCCTTTTTTTTATGGCTGCAGATAGAGCATAAACCACGCACCGATACGACTGTGGGACTCGTGGAACCGAAACGTATCCATCGGCGGAGGGTGAGACCACGTGACACCAACTGAGCGAGGCTTCCGTCGCGAGAACGTGGTAACTTGTGGCTACCGCGAGAGCCATTGGAATCCACCAGCGACGAGTTGGGGCCGAGAGACACGACCAAAGCAAGGCTCTACAAAATGGCAAGCACCAAACCAAGCGCCGACTGGCGAGAACGAAGACAAAATGAAATATTCGAGAACTCGGGCTGCAACGTGGAATGGAAACGCGGAGAATCACGGCCGGGAATAGTTTGGTCGGGGCGGTGAGTGAGAAAAAAATAAATAAGAAGCTGGTGGTCTGGAACGCGATAGACGTTTCCCGCCGAGGTAAGTCACGGCACTGCAACGGCTTTGGAGCACCGATCGCTGCGGCCTTGCGGCGGGAGCGCCAGCGGCGCGTGCGCCGCCCGCTTCGAATCAAGGCAAGTGGCGTCGCTCGGCCACTAAGCCCGTCGTGCATCGTTGCTCATTTCGTGACTCATTAGACGGCACGCGGGAGGCTACGACCGCATTTGCCGCGTTTCCCGCCACCCTCAGCTCTCCATCCCCCTCTAACATCTTTTTCATTGCTTTGCATTGCGCTTGGAGGCAGTGCGTGCCGCGGTCGCGGTGTCATGAGAAGAACAGTGAGAGCGAACGAAAGGAAGACGTGTGTATGTACTGTGGGGAGAAGAAAAATGATAGGTTGGGAAGCTGTTTTTCGGATATTTTATGAATGTCCTACGCGCCATCTAGGTGAAGCATGCATATTTATGGCGAACGCCTCGTAATGAGCTTAGCCATGTGAAACCGCGCACATCGATGAGGAGCGCGCACACCTGGATGAGATTTGTTTGCTGCACGGTGGTGCGGTGGGAAAAAATTGAGAAAAACTTCTTCTATATTTACTACGTGTCGGGCACACAGCCTTAGAGGACAACAGAGTGCAAGGCACAAAAAAGTATAAAAGAAGTGTGCATGTTTGTGTTTTGAAGCTCAAGTTATTTATAGTCTGTGTTCCGGCAAGCCAAGTTGCAGTCAGTGTTGTCACTCCTGAAGCTGCTCAGCATATGAACGTCTCCACTTAGATACACACGCGCGAAATTTTGTTGTGTGATTTTTTCCCAATAATTTATTCTGTATCCCCAGCAGATGCACTTATCGATTTGTTTTTTAGTTGCAGGTATAGAGAGAATATGCATGTGGCCTGCATGTAATTGCAGAGAAAAGAGCACCGTTTTTTTTATTTTCTTTTGAGCGCAACTTTTGAAACATTGAATCACGTTAAGCGTAGGTTTCGCGACATGATGTCCTGCGAAAGTTACACAATACGTGTGAAATGGAGCAACTCGGCTACCGCGCACCCTAGGCATTCAGCCAATGCACAGTGGCCCGTGTTTTCAATAGGCGTCAAATTCTCAACTTCTCATGTCTGTAACCTTCTGCAAAACAAAAACTTTTTCTTCTGGCTCTTTTGAACATCTTTCAACCAATTTCCTTCAGGTTTTTGCGGTTTCATCGGTTTTCATTTACAACCAGCCCATTTACATTACAGCATCTTTCACTCGCTTACCCATGCCCTCACCTCACACCTTTACGTTCACGTTAAACGCTTAGATTTTTTTTTGTCATGAGACGCCGAGGAAACTGAAAAACCTGTTTTCGCATGGCACAGCAAATTGACATGAATCCTTTTTATCGTTAGAAACACCAAGTGATGTTTTTAGGAAATCCGTAGCATGCCGAATGACCGTAAAATGCAGTACCACTCATCGCTGCCGTAAAAAAGCACTCGATGATCAGCACACATTGGCTCGGCATGGAGCAAAATGACAATAACAATTCAACGATTTGTTATATTATACCGTAATGCTGGCGCCAGTATCCTATGTCCTTCCTGGAACAAATGCCCATCATACTTGGATGCATGCTATGAACTCGCTGAATAAGCCTTGCATACCGAATTCATAGCACATAACACCAGAACCAAACATGGTTCTGCTAAGTGAACTAACGATCCTAGTTCATCAAACATGCTGCCTCATTTTGGCGGCTCTAACCTCTCATTGAGAAGAATGCAGTGGCGCAAAGAAATGAATAAGCACTCTTTCAAAGCGTAACATTCCTTACCCCACATCTGCCGCCTTCGATACGACCTTATTCAATCAAGAAAATGTGTGCAAGTATAAGAAGCGTTAAAAATTTTAAAAAAGCGTAGCGCTGAATTGAGCTGTTCACTTTTCCAGAAAAAATGCATGATGTAGAGAGCTGCCCCTGAGAAAGTATCAGCTGATAACCAGTACGCCTTTGTTGAATGTAAACGATTTGATTTCTTTACTTGCATTTCTATTTCCCATTAAGCGGCATGTTCCGACTAACTGAGCAAAGGCGAAATATCTTAGGCAACGGCGTACTCACACTTAATCTCGAGCAGTGTCTCCGACGACAGCTCTGCGCCTCGGAGACTCTTGTTGAAGGCCACGCACTTGAGTCGCTCTCCGTTACGCTCCTTGGTGGGTGTAACAAGCACGAAACTAGTGGTCACATTCCCATCTGTCGTGGTTCGGTAGAGGAGTGGCTCGACGGGACTTGAACCCAGGAACCAACGGATTTCGGCAGCAGGGCGCGATCCGCGGCTAGTGCACACAAATTCGGCAGGCTCTTCGAAGTACAGCTCTGTGTGACTCGCCGTGATCACCGTGCTGGCTGGAGGTACTGCGCAAATTAAAATTTGAATCCCTTGATTTCGCATCGCATCTTTGTACGGACAGCTTTTAACGCGGCTGGCATACAAACCGCCGAGTCCCGGGATTGGTACGATTCGCTTTACTCAGCCACCTTGTCGTTAATTTTCTCCCCTGACGGGCTGACTTGTATCACACGGAGGGTGTTACCAATATTCTGTAGCTCTTTCTAGTGCCCCCGGAAACTTGATCCCGAGAGTAGCAGGAAAACCAGGAGATCAATATAGGAAAAAATGAACGGCACTGGATGTGCAATGGGCCGGGCCCTATGCCATCGGTCATCGCCCAGAGCCCCTGAATTCTCGGAACAGCACCGACGCGTAAGCCCGACTTGTGTGTTTAGAAAGCTACATGCATATCTTGTTTGCAGTGGGAAATTCTTTGCGCCCGTTATAATATGCTGCAGCAATAAAGCGATCAACGAAGAGGCTCTTATTATGATTCGCCACCGTCTATTATGATTGTGCAGAGATAAACTGTGCGATAAATTAGCTCGGAGTGTCGTAACTATCCTGCCATTTGAATACTGGCGAGAAAAAAATACTCTTCAGGTTATCTTCTTACTCCAAGCCGCTGTCTGTGTATAAATTAAAAAGCAAGTAAAACAGTGCAGGCTTTCCGTGCTTTCTCGCACTGGGCAGAGGCTGGAGCTGTAATTAAATTCCTTTCGGAATTTTTCCTCAAAAACGATTTGTGGTGAACAAAAGCCTAGTACGAAAAGACATTCTATTCACTGCGTGGTTAAATTTTCACCGTTATGACTTGTTTCCAATCTGCCGTCATCACGTGCGCATCTTCTGTGTGCGAAACACATAAAATAAAGCGACAACGGTCGGGGATGTTTTCTTAACGCTAATGCAATTACGACTGCCTTGATCACTTGAGCTTGTGTCTCTTCTTCAATTTAAAGATAGTTTTTGTGTGTTGCTAAAAACTAGGCATTCCACATATATCTGGTTCAACAAAGCCTTTAATTCATGCAGCAGGCATGGTTCACAAAGAACCAGAAATCATCACAATTATTCCTCACATCGGCCAATTAGTTACTGCCCATTTATTCAGTCATTGTGTGAATTAATTATTCATCCCTGACAATTACATTATTATTGTCCAGTATTGCTTTATTTACCCAAATAATCAATGATTAAGAACATGCGTAAACGCTCTGCCGACACGCTCTGCTAACAGTCCTATACACGCCACTCATGAGACAAGAAATGCTTTCGCATTAAGGGTACGGCCAGTTATCACTTAACTTGAGCACAGTGATCTCCGCAAAGAAGCCTCTTCACATCAGCGAGATGTGTAACACAAAATGGAGAGGAAGCTAATGAGGCACTTACAAGCCGCACTGACCTCGACACAATTTTTTCTTCCTTCCGAAAGGCCCATGTGCCTGAGGGCCGCTGAGTCAACACTGAGAATTACAACACTGTCGTCTTCGTGGACCGTGTTAGGGCGTCGTCGACACGGCGGATTCCGCAGTGGTGCAAGCAGCCTAGAAAGCGTCGTCTCGTTGATGCTGCCCAAGACCGTTTCAGCCAGGTCATCGCTTTATGCGCCACGCAAGCCTCATTTACAGCATGTGGCATTCTAACCTTATTTATTTCGTTTTTTTTTGTACCCTTCATGAAGGGCGTACGCACTCTGCCTAGAATAAACCGTGATTTGCGGCGCCAGTTAAAGCAGACCTCAGCCAAACTGCCACGAAGTTCACCAAGCACTTGAAACGAGGCGATGATTCGTGGCGGGTGGCACGTTGCTGCCGTCCGTATTGTTAGATATTATGGTTGGCAAGCCCGTGGGCGTTAGTCAATCACAATTCCTTCCAATGGGGGAACAGCCTCGCGAATATCGTATTGACACCAGCAGCGGATTTAAACTAACTGCACGGTGTTTCCCAGACAGCGAAGTGCAAGGCAAGCAGAATGAAACGTGACATGTGCGGACCACATCATTCTGATGTCAG
The DNA here is from genome assembly GCF_052857255.1 of Amblyomma americanum. NCBI lineage: Eukaryota > Metazoa > Arthropoda > Arachnida > Ixodida > Ixodidae > Amblyomma > Amblyomma americanum. The sequence goes on along the minus strand of NC_135502.1, from coordinate 18,207,275 downwards.
CGGCTTCGCGATTTTTTCTTTGCCACTTAAAAGGCCGACCACTCGTCAGCACAAGAAAGTGCGAAAACCGGCGAACTTTGAGAAGAATTCCGAGAAAGTTGGAATCCATTTACTGAACTTGAAGCCCCTTGTATATCTGACATCCGCACTTTAAAAACGGTCCTTGAAAGGCCCAAACAAACTTTAAACGCAGTTTCCGTTACATCTCACTGAGGACCCGGTATAACCTGGAGACTAGTGGACATCTTTCTGTACAAGCTTTGAGATATCTGTGGGGCAGTCGGCTCGGGATCATGGCTCGAGATGAAACTTAAAGACGGAAGTTCCCTCACAGTAAAGACTTCAAAGTAATCACTGAGGGTAAATCCGACCGTTCTCGAAGTTTGTCACATCAGGTTTCATTGTCCTTCTGCCAATTTTTTTTGGTGTGAATCTCATCCCTGCATTGTAATCATGACTTGATGTCCATTTTCTGATCGCAACTTCCAGTTGAACTACTTCCCACCGTGTTCGAGCTTATTCACTTCCCTTAAACTGTCACCTAAGAGGAACACTGCATTCAGCCTACCGAATAGCTGACGCTTACTGCGTCCTCTATTGAGGCCAATGGTCGGGGCATCTCTTTACCTCGATAACGTGATCTTGATCCCTATCGCATCGCAGACGTCAATAATATTTAGTTTAAAAAATATATATTTGAAATTCACTTACAAAATTGACCTGAAGCAGGCCCCTGAAAGCCTCCTTTTACAGTAAATATATCCGTGTTTATTAATGCTATAACGGGGAGATGTATTTACAAAAGGGGAATGGATATGTGCACAAAGGCAGAGAGCCGAAGAGCCGACCAGAGAGGGGCAAGCGGAGCCGGACACGAAGTCTGGACTTCGTGTTTCTCGTTGTCCATGCAGAAGCACTGTATGCGAGGTCAATGGCCGTGACAATACTTTGAACACTGGCGAACATTGGCTAATGCAAAATTGCGAATTGTGCCGCCATTGTGCTTAATGCAGCTGTACTGAGAACAAGTCGGCATCGCGTCTTTTATGACATTGTATTTCCTGTAGCCCCCTAGCCTGATCAGCCGCACAAACCGGTTCAAAGAAAACTGCAATGAACCGCGGAACGCTACACCACTCCGTTTCGAGGAAAGTGGATACTCACAGTGAAGCAGCACGTGCACTGATAGAGACTTGCTAAAGAGCCCGTCCAAGATGGAGGCCGTGCAGGTGGCGTTCAGGCCCCAGTGGTGTCTGCGCAGCGGTTCAATTCGCAAAAAGGTCCGGTGTACGTCGTCCTCTTCTACAACGCTGCTCACGTTCGCAGCAGCGCCCAGGTTGTTCTGCCAAGTGGTCAGGAACCGGGGCTTTCCTGCAAGGTGACACGATGCAAACATTGAGCCTCCTGCGCCGGAAGCACTCGTCTTGCATCACTTTCCCGGTCCGCATAAATAAATATGCGGACCCTGCGATTTTGCCTCCATATCCAAGCTCTTGAGTGTGTGTGCGATGGACACCATGCAGAGAAGAAACAACTCTGCTGCAAATAAGCAGACCCTCCACATAGGTATTTATTTATTTGTTTATTTATTTACTACATACTCCTAGCATCATCTTGGAGGCTCTTACAAGACAGGGATAAATAAAACACATGAAAAACGTTTACAGTCAGGTTACTGCAGGAATGAAAAAGTTATAAATATAATTATAAATAAAATCTTGGTTGCAAAATACTTGCAAAATAAAATAAAAAGGCGATACAAAAAAATGTGATAAATCACGCACACAGAAAACAAAATAAAAACAATTCCAAAACAGTTCACTTATTCCCATTCTAGATTTGACACTCTTTCCAAAAAACCATCAAAAGAATTACAGGTGACCACATCATTCGGCAGTGTATTCCAATATCGGATGGCTAGCAGAAAGAACGAAAATTTGAATGTGTCACTATGAAAGCTCTACTCGCTAATGTGCTGAGTATTCTTTGTTATCGAGTGTAGTGAGTTAGAAAATGACAAGTACTCATTTTTATGCATCTTGAAAGCATCTGACAAGCAGAAGTAAACAAACAACTAAGCAGTTACTATCAGGCATCTCCCGCGGTGCAGAGATTGCCAAACATCACCACTCTGTCTGCTCAAGCACCCTTGCCGCCAAAAAATAAAGCTTCCTGAAGCGGACTCTCCACGCAACTCACTTCAAATTAGAAGAGCTGTTGCTGTGGACTTCTCCAGAGGCGAGTAAATAAACTTTTTTTTCCTCTTCTCATCGCCGTAGAAGACAACATATAAATACAACTACCCTGCGCACTTACGTGCACCGCAGATCTATATAACGATCGATTTGGACTTAGCAACTTTTGCGTATCGCAGTTAGAATTGTCAGTAAAAACTACACGTCTCCTGTTTACGAACAGCGGAAATACGAGCGAACCAGTAAGAGGGCTTCAACGTCTTGAAGAAAACAAAGTGTTTCTCGCAGGACTGCTGTAGAGCAGCAAACACATTCCACACCAAGAACAATAGACATTTCAAATGCGGTACTGTAAAAACAGGAGGAAGACCGAGTGTTCCGCGACATGCATTGGTGCAACTGATAACAAATATATACAGGGTGTTTCACCTGAGAATTCACACAGTTCTTAAAAATAGACTCTGAGTTAGGAGAGCTAATTTTGCGGCATAGCATTGTCAGTGGTGTAGTACATCAGAAAACAGCTAAGACGTGCTAACTACCAGGCTGGTTAATTAATGTTGAATAGTTACCTTTTAACTATTACCGTTAGGTTCCTAATTATTTATAAGCGTGTAGCCCACCGTAAATACTAACCATATCAGTTTTTTTATTTTTAAAACGCGGTTGCCCTCGGCGGTGTGGCCCAACAAATTTTGGCTATATCGCGCCAAAATAGATGCGCTTTCGATTAGCTTGCAGGCACAGGCACCACTCCAGTGCACGTAACTCGATGAAATAGCCAAACTTTGATGGGCCACAGCGCCGAGGAAATCCGCGTTATTGAAATTCTAAAAACTGATATGGATATTATTTACGCTGGGCTACACGCCTTTAAATAATTAAGGAGCCTAACAATAATAGTTGAGAAGTTGACTATTCAATATCAGATAAAGATCTTGCTAGTTAGCACGTCTTAGTCATATTCCGATGTACTACACCGCTGGAAATGCTATGCCGACAACAGCGCTCTTTTAACTAAAAAAAATCCTAGTTTTAAAAATTGTGTAAAGTCTTAGGAAAAACACCGTGTATGTCTGCATGGCGCCAGCATGCTTTCAGAAGAATCGTGATAATCCCCTATCGCCAAGGTAACAAGAAGCTCTAGGGTATCATCATCATCATCATCATCATCATCATCATCATCATCATCATCATCATCATCATCAGCCTTACTACATGCACTGCAGGGCAAAGGACTCTCCCGTGTCTCTCCAATTAACCCTGTCCTTTGCCAGCTGCATCCACCCTTTGCCTGCAAACTTCTTAATCTCATCCGCCAACCTAACCTTCTGCCGCCTCCTGCTACGCTTATTTTCCCTTGGAATCCACTCCGTTACCCTTGAGGACCAGCGGTTGTCTTGCCTTTGTATTACATGCCCTGCCCAAGCCCATTTCTTCCTCTTGATTTCGGCTAGGATGTCATTAACAGGCGTTTGTTCCCTCACCCACTCTGCCCGCTTCCGGTCTCTTAACGTTACACCTATCATTTTTCTTTCCATGACTCGCTGCGTTGTCCTTAACTTAAGCTGAACTCTTTTCGTTAGCCTCCACGTTTCTGCCCCGTAGGTGAGTACCGGTAAGATATAGCTGTTGTACCCTTTTCTTTTGAGAGAAATTCGGAAACTGCCATTCATGATCTGAGAGAACCTGCCACACGCGCTCCACCCCATTCTTATCCTTCTAGTTATTTCCCTCTCATGATCCTGATCAGCTGTCACTACCTGCCCTAAGGAGACGTATTCCTTTACCACTTCCAGGCCCTCGCTGCCATTGTGAACTGCTGTTCTCTTGCTAGGTTGTAGAACATTACTTTGGTTTTCTGCATGTTAATTTTTAGACCCGGCTTTCTGCTCTGCCTGTCTAGCTCATTGATCATGATTGGCAGTTCACCTCCTGAGTGACTCAGCAAGGCAATGTCATCAGCGAATCGCAGAATATTTAGGTATTCTCGATTTACTCTTATTCCCAACTGTTCCCAATTCAGGCCTCGGAATACCTCCTGTAAACAGGCGGTGAATAGCATTGGTGAGATCGTATCTCTTTGCGTGACGCCCTTTCTTATTGGAATTTTATTGCTGACTTTATGGAGGACTATATTAGCTGTGCAGTTACTATATATCTTTCAGTATTTTAACATAAGGCTCTTCTACACTCTGATTAAGCAATGCCTGTATGACTGCTGAGGTTTCCACTGAGTCGAATGCTTTCACGTAATCAATGAAGGCTATATATAGAGTTTGGTTATATTCTGCGCATTTCTTTATCACCTGATTGATAGTGTGAATATGACCTATTGTGGAATAACCTTTAATAAAGCCTGCCTGATCATTTGGTTGATTAAAGTCTAAGGTTGCCCTGACTCTATTAGCGATTACCTTAGTAAATACCTTGTAGGCAACATATAGTAATCTGATCGGTCTGCAATTTTTCTAGTCCTTGGCGTCTCTCTTCTTATGAATTGAGATAATATTTGCATTCTTCCAAGCTTCTGGTACGGTCGAGGTCATAAGGCATTGCGTATACAGGGTGGCTAGTTTTTCTAGTACGATCTCCCCTCCATCCTTCCACAGATCTGCTGTTACCTGATCCTTCCCGGCTGATTTTCCCCTTTACATTGCTCCTAAGGCTTTATTTACTTCCTCTTTCGTTACTGGAGGGATGACGTATTGCTGTGCGCTACTGTATCTTTGATTAACGTTCTGCTTACATTGGCCACTGTACAAATTTCTGTAGAACTCTTCGGCTACTTTAACTATATTAACCATATTGCTAATGACATTGCCCTCCTTGTCTCTTAACGCATACATCTGGTTTTTACCTATGCCTAGTTTCCTCTTCACCGCTTTTGGGCTTCCTCCGTTCTTTAGAGCATGCTCGATTCTCTCCATATAAATCTTCCTTATGTCGGCTACCTTGCGCTTATTTATTAACTTGGATAGCTCTGTCAGTTCTATTCTGTCGGTAGGGTTAGACGCCCTCATGCTTTGGCGTTTCTTAATCAGGTCTTTCGCCACCTGAGATAGTTTCCGGTATCCTGTCGAACTTTCCTACCACCCACTTCTACTGCGCACTCCGTAATGATGGCTGTCAGATTAACGTTCATTGTATGAACATCAAGTATCCTCAGGGTATCAGCGTAACATCAGGGTATCAGCGCACCTCATACACTGTTGAGGCGGGATATATAACCTAGAATCGTTACTATGATTATCAGCGCAGCTGATAATTGCCTAAAAATGTCATTAACTTCATAACATGACAGAGTAGTCTGGCACAGCTCACCTTTCTGGCATTAGTAAAAGCAGTGAATACATGCCATATTGCTGGGCTAAGTCCTGCAGACTACATAATTTTTGAATAAAGGCTGCCAAAAGGTCTCTTGTGCATTACGTTAATCTTTTATTTTTAATATCAAACAATTTTATTAGAATCCCGATGGCAAACTGTCAACCACAGCAAGTATAAAGCTTCGCGCTCAGTGAGTACAGTGTGAACAGGGCTCAAAAAAGTGAGTTTCTTGCATTTGCGACAACGTGACTACTTTCACCCCAAGCTACGCACAAGTGCCTACTATCATTCTCTCATCTCGGCGTCTTCCTTGATGGTTCTTGTATCCGGGGCAGCCAGGGCGGTGGATGGAAGGTCATTGAGCTGAAAGTTCTGAAAGCTTCGTTATAAAGTTGTGTTTTATGCAGTATTTCTATACCTAAAGAAAACATTTTATACTTTAGGCTCTCTGCCAAGGCAAAGATACGATAGTTGCAACGTACTCTTTCACTCTTTCACGTCGGTGGAGAAGTTGGTGACTCCTTAAAGGTGACGGTGAATGTATAAAAAGATGAAAGCCCTCCTCAATGTGCTCACATGTCAGACGCTTCGTGCTTAGTTTTCGTGCGGAAAAGTGTGTTGAGTTAATTTTTCTTCACAGCAATGGACAGTTACAACGAAGCAAGAAGGTTCACTCTTAGGGCAATCATTTGACACTTTGAGCATAGCGCTGTCAGGATGCTGTCAAGATCCCCTTGACAGCCTTGGCCGCGGCCACGGCAAAGATTAGAGTTCAGCGTTTGCTTATAACAATTGCGTTTCGGTGACATTCCGCGACTTATTTTGGCGCCGTAATGAGCGATATTGGATCTGAACGTGTTTTCAGGCTCTACGACAAGCGAGGCACTCGTATTTATGTTTTAGGCTAGCACCTTGTTTTATGAAATTTTTAAAGTGTTTCTCGTTGAATGCATTCGAATCACAACTAACCTCTTTTTTTAGAACTACATTCTCGCTAAACATCGTACCAGAAGGCATTTTAGGGAACAGTAGAGTTACTTCCGGGGCGATCAAGTTGTCAGGAAAAATTCCTTTTTCGGGAAGCAATCGGGATTTTTCTGGCAAAAAAAAAATCGAGCTGAATAAAACTGTAGAGTCCTCTGTCTGATGCTTCTAGCAATGAAGCGCAATATTGAAATGTGGAATAACCGAATATGCTGGAGTTACAAGTGCTGTCTTCCTTAACAGGCTTACGATTGTCAATAACGGTACACGCAAATAACTGTCCTCGTTATTCTTCATTTTAAATTACTTTCCGGCTCTCTCCACTTTTCCTTCCCATCAGTTGCGAGATTAGCGATCATTAAACACGCGTTACTAGCAGATATTAACCTTTCGTCGCCATTGCACCGCACACCTAACTCAAGCAAGAAATTGAGGCGTTTTGGAAAACTACTCTTTCTGAGTACATCGCTTTTGTGCGGGTGGTCAGATTCAGGTGGTTTGTATTTACAAGCCAAGAGCTACCGATGATCTTTGCGGTAATTGCCCACAAGCAGCCGGGATTACTGTCAAGTTATGTCACACGATGTCCAGTGGGAGGTATTGGTGACGTCTGCGGCCTTAAACTTTCATCCTTGCGTATCCGCTTTCTCTTGCCGGTCTTTTGTTGTTGGCACTGTTTATACGCTTGAGGATAACTCGAGATTACAGTTCAGCGTCCCCGGATTGTTTTGTCAATAAGTTCTCACCATAAAAGTGGGGAAAGTCCTTAGAACTTTTCTCGCTTAAACTACGATTGTTTTCTTTGTCTACCTGCGTGTGGCATTACTAACCCAATTGATCTAAACGCTGACAAAACTTGTTTTAAATCAATTGATTCTCTTCTGATCGTACATAATTCGACCGGGTAATTTTCTACGCATCACTGTAATCTAGCGATATTTTACCCTCTTGAAAACAAATTAAGCGCCCAGTATTACTGTATTTAAAACCATTTGCACAAAACTACCTCTTATGCTAATAGTGCCTTTATCGCCGCAGCATTTCTGAAATCGATTTTTGAAAAACGATTTCTGAACTCTAATCATGGTTAAAAAGAAGGCTGCTATCATCAGGCTATCGTGTGATTGCACAAAGTCCTCCGGTCAGGCTCGAGCCCCAGGAGATTTGATCAATTTTATTATTAGCTCCTTAGTATCAGTCACTGTGGTATCGTCTCATCATTAGAACTTTCAAAAATGAGTTCTTGTTTCACTGCGGTGACATTTAGAACGCTGCATCATAATGCCCATGATGAGCTTATAGGTGAGTGTATAAAACAGCGTGAAACACCTTTAAAAAAAGGCGCGGCTTGAGCAGCGTTTGATATGAAAATAAATTTCTCACGAATCTCCTGCAGCAAAAATATATGGATTGAGTAGCGGTACTTCGTGTAAGGCGAGCTGTTTACCGGAACCAATCGCCTCATCCAAATCGGGCTGCGAACAACGTTGACCAGGCCAAAGCCCTGCTCGAGGTGTAGAGACGTCCGGACTGCAGCGTGCGCCGCACGAGAGCTATCTAAAGATAAAATGACCTTCATAGAGTGCGGCGCGGTGGCAGTCCAGTGTACATGAGCTATCGATATTCCTGAAAGGGCAAGCACCTGTATTCAGCATTGATTCACTGCTAGAGGCACGGCGCTTTGCGTTTTTACTAATTCCGCATGGCTAATAATTTTAACTTTCGACTTTTCTCAAACGACTGGATGGTGCAACGCTTCGTTTTTATGCAGGCGGCTGCAGTTACCTTGTGAGCGCAGAATTAAATGATGACAGGAGAAAAGGTGAACAGGTTCCGCTCGCCGTGAAGCTGCAGCTACCTAAGCTTGTTAACAAAGAAGGTTTTGACTCCTTCTGTGGGTGTCAATCCGCCTTCGCACTGAGTCACACGACTCGTGGAACTGTCGGTTCTCAACATTCTTCTTTGAAGATCCACTTCCACGCACACCAGGATAAGGTAAACAACTGTTTGTCAAGGGCAACGTATGCGGGGGTTCTTATCGCTGCTACTGATTGACACGTACAGCCCCGTCAAAAGAATTCAAGCTGTTTAGCGGGGCTCCCTAGCACATCTAGCAGTCCAAATATTGCCGGCAGGACTGAGGACGCGAAGCCATTCCTCTTTCGAGAGGTTGCAGTCGCTGAGGATGTATAACGAGGCATACAACAGGCCTCAAAAGCAAGCCCCTTCAGCCGTATACTTTTGACGGGGTTGTACCAATCTGGCTTCGCAGGCCAATTCGACTTCTATGTCCGATAGCCGACAGATGCACCTCGTGTGAGCTGGCAAGGTCGAGAACGGAAGGCAGCATCTGAACATGATGCGTGGGCAGTTTGAAACCTGCACTTGCAGAATATTTTTAAGTTTATTTATTGATATATAATTACTTCGAGCTGAATAACAGCCCCACGGCAGGCGTGTACACACATTTGTACGATAAAAATTAAATGAAAGTAAATTAGCAGGCATGGTGCCGCCAACAACAAAATTACTCATCATTATTACAACATTAGAATAAAACATCACACTGGTGTCTCGATCCAAACAAAATTGGATTCAAAAAGAAGCAATTTGGAGGTTGGGGAATGGTATAGAAAACAAGACAAAGGTATGACAAAGCCAAATCCGGACACACAAACAAGAACGCGGAGGAAAAACAACAAGCTCTGACTCGAGACTGACTCCATTGTTGTGTTCCTTTCACGTCCTTGCTTGCAAGTGCGCAGTTAGCTTTGTGGTAATTTATGACCGATTCACCTAGCAGCCTGCTCTCTTAAGACAAAGATCAAACCTGGCAGCATCACCTAGTGGCGCGCTATTTACGTACTTCTCTCGAATCAGCCCACCGCCGACTAGTCTACATGTGTCGGCCCTTTTGTGCGAACACCGCAGGATTGATGAACGGCGGTGCCGAGCGAGGCACTGACAGCCTAATTTTTTTATTTATCTCACGTGGTAACCGTACCACCTCCAATATTTAAATGCCAGCCACATCGATCAGCCGGCTAACAGTAGGACTGCTTGCACGCCGCTGTTCGTTTACTCGTCGGGTGCGGCGCTGCTAAAACGAATTGTTTATTCGTCGACGCCAAGCATCAATTATAGCAACGTAAACAGACGTTGAAGGTAAGAGATTTGGACAGAACGCGACATGGCGAAAAATACGACGTTTTGTCACTCAGCGCACTATAGCTTTTCATTGAGCAGTTATCATAACTTGATATTTATGTGTTAAAGCCCGCCACATGTCCACTGCAACTGCGTTCAAGGTTGACGAGATTGGACCTATGTAAAAAAAGAACAAAAGTGCGTAGTGAGCCGTGGTGAACGAGGAAGCGGTCGAAAAGGGGTGAAATTCCGCGCTTCAGGTTTTTGAAAGCTGTGCAACTTAATCAACCTAGCATCCTAGATTAAGGCAAGTATTTAGCTATTACACTTTGTAATTCCTGTTATCTGGTGCAAAGTTTCAGAATTTTGGCTTTTTGGGTAATTAAGACAAGAATTATTTTAGCAGCAAGCTACATGCAGGGCAGAACGCGATGTTGCGATGTTCTGGAGGCACTGAAGTACATACATGTAATGGTTTGATTGCATGCTCCAAAACCCTGCCGGCGTTTCATGGCTCTGTATATTTTATTTTTATTTTATTTTTTTTATGTACATACTGCAGACTATAATTAGGTTCAAGCAGGACGGGCTCTGTACAGAATGAGTAAATCAGAAAAATCACATGGAGACTTGCAGTTCACAAAATAAAACATATGCAGACAGTTACAAAGCATAGCTCAAGTCAAACAGGTCAATGTTGGTCCGTGGGGGATAGAGAGTTCCTGTCCGCTATTGTGCGGGGAAAAAAAGATGATTTGAACAGATTTGTGCGTGCGAAGTATGGTGCTAACAGGCTGGTGCTATAGTGTCGCGTACTTCTTGCGGGATGAGAGAATAGATATAATGACGGTTCAAGTCGCAACTTACAGTTGAGCAAGAGGGAAAGAAAATCTAAACGGGAACTTTTTCGAAGACACTCAGGAAGGGCGATACCATGACCCTGCATTATTTTGGAGGGTGAATCGGTTTTGGAAAATTTAGAGAACACAAACCTAACAGCCTTCATTTGTATTTTTCAATCTTCTTTATGTTAGATGTCGTATGCGGAACCCAGACTACACACGCGTATTCGAGTTTTGGCCTTAGCAAAGGTAGATAACTAAGAAGATTTACGTTGGGAGGGGAATCTCGAAGTTTTTGTCTCAAGAAATATAGTTTTCTGAAGGCAGAGGAACTGATGTTGTCAATGTGGGCGTTTCATGACAGATAATGAGTGACTGTCACACCCCAGTACTTGACCGAAGTAACTTCCTTAATCGGGGATGACCCAATAATATATGCATGCTTTATCGGATTCCTCTTACGAGTGATGCAGAGAGAAACAGACTTGTTCGGGTTTAAAGCCATTCCCCAACGACTGCACCAGTTCACTATGTTAGTGACGCTATCACTCAGATCTATTTGATGTTGAGGCCTCGAGATTTCGCGAAATAACACACAGTCATTGGCATATACTCTGATCTGAACACCGGGCACAACTTCATTGACAATATCGTTAATGTACAGTAAAAACAGTAAAGGCCCCAGGGTGTTTCCTTGGGGCACACCAGACGCGACAGAAAAACAGCCGGATTGTTGTCTACAAAAAGCGACGAATTGTTTTCGGTTATTTAAATAATTACTTATCCAAGAATTAAGAACATGCACGAGGCGAATGTAATATAGTTTTAATATTAGGCTTCTGTGGGGAACTATGTCAAACGCCTTGCCAAAATCTAGAAAGATTGCGTCCATCTGACCATTACTATCTAGCACTGAGGCAAAGGAACGAACTACGGATACCAGCTGCGTCAGGGTAGAGTAAGCTTTCCGGAAACCGTGTTGGTAATTTATTAGTACCGAGTAACACTATAAAAATTCGTTAATGCGAGTGGCGATAACATGCTCCATCATCTTGCAACAGGACGAAAGTAATGATATAGGGTGGTAGCTCTTTAATACGCGTCGGTCAATTTGTTTAAAAATGGGCACAATTCGGCCTGCCTTCCATTCATTTGGCACTTTCGCTGATAACAAAGAGGTAGGAAACATAATAACAAGAAACTTGGAAACAGGTTCGGCATATCTATGGAGAAAAACGTCTGGAATATTGTCAGGTCCGGACGGTATTTTAGTTTTCAAGTTGAGAAGCATTGAAAGCACACCTTTGTATGTAATACATTTCGCTTCAGAGGATTAGGCAGCTGCAGTATCAAGCGTGTATGAATCTGACACTATGAAAACTCTGTGGAAGTATTCGTTGAAATGCTGAGAAACGACCCTTTGATCATTTACTAATGTATCAGCAACTAATACTTCAGAAACGGCTCTCTTGGTGTACCTTATAAGTCCCCAGAATTTGCTCGGGTCATTTTTTACGAAGCTTGGGAGAGATATTTTGAAGTAAAAATCTTTTGACTTGCGTACCGCGCCAACGAGAGCCACTCTAAGCTCCGAGATCAGATCAGGTTGCATGCGTTTTTTTTTTCAGCCGTTTTATTTTGCCCTTAAGGAGACTAATGTTCCGATTCATCCAAGGCGTTTGCTTACGGACATTTTTGCGCTTTGTAGGCACAAAATTATCTACACATTAATGACAAATTTCCGTGAATTTGCTCCAAAGTGCGCATGCGTCCGTTCCATCAAAATCTATAAGGCATGTTTCCAAGTGGTTTATTATGAGGGCGTCATCAACGCGTGTGTAAGCTTTGAATGTGCGTACTTGTGGCTGTTTGCGTGCGCTGCGCGCGTGAAACTTTACAGCAATTCTCACAAGGTGATGGTCAAAAATCTCTTGCTCAACCGATGCAGTGTAGTAAGTAAGGGCGCGAGGTACAAATGCCAAACCTAATATGGAATCGCGACTGTGGCATTCACGAGTCGGCTTGCATACACTGTGGGTCAAGTCATGTGTGAACATAGTATTGAAGACAGCATTCACTGGTTTCTTAGAACCTGTGCATTGAAGGCGGTCCCAGTCAACACCTGGAAGATTCAGATCACCGATCAGCAGCATTTTATTCTTTGTGTATTTTGACATATGGATCTTTAATTTGTCTAGGTAATCATCGTTGACGTTAGGAGGCCTATAAAGCGCATAAAAAATAAAACCATGTTCTCAGCGCGATAACTTAAGACACAGACATTCAGTATCGTGGACGTTTTCGATTAAGGCGTATTCAATTTGGTTTTTTATAATAACACCTACGCCACCGCCCCTTAAGGGCCGTTTTACCTGAATACCTTGTATGAGGGCGGAAAAACGGTGTCATCACTTGTATCATTATGTAGCCAATTTTTTTTATAAGGCGTATGCGGGGATCGTACTCGAGCAGTAAAATTTAAAATTCGTCCCCCTTATTTACAAGGTTTCGAACGTTAACACTGATAATTCTCAGCTGTTTTTCAGGCTTTAAAAGGGCCCTACTGCCGCGAATAAGCTTTTTTTTTGTGCAACCAAGTAGGCAGGAGTTTGAGTTCAGCCATTTGAGTTCAGTGGGGACCTGTTTTCGACTGCGTCTGAAGGCGAGTCGTTGTTGTCGTTGTTGACCTCACACAAAGGCGAGTCCTTAGGCGAAGTGGTTCTTCGTCGTTTTTTTTTGTATTGCTACCTTGTCGTTTTTATCGTCATCCAAAATGCATGCTTGACTATTTATGAACAGCCTGGTAAGGGACAAAGATAGTCTAAAGGTTTCAAAAGAACAACCATGAACGCTGAGTAGCGTTGAGAAAACATTAAAAAGAAGACCTGGAGAGACCAAACGAGCACCGGTGCCATCAAGCATTATGGTATTCCCAACGGCGTCCACCACAGAAAAGCAAAGAAAATGAGAGAGAATGTGAAGAAATGCTTGCGAACCTCCGCGTCGCGCACTGTCCGGCGGACATGAACAGTACAACACAGTCTGACAGTGCAGCAAGCTCTGTTCAGTCCGGCCTTCAGTCACATTAAAAACGTCGTGTTCGCATGCTACGAATCGAACCATATCGCACGCCCATTGAAGACGGCTGAGCAAAAGAGCACTATCTCACTTATATAAAAAAACGGCAGCAAGGCAGGAAATTCATCGCGCTTTCATAGAAATTTATCTAAAAACGTCACATATAGGTAATCACAATGTTAACAAGGGAAGGAAAACGTGAGGATGCTAGCCAACGTTTCGACAAGTGAACTTTTCTACGCCCAGACGAACACAAGTCGAGATTGTCGAGATCAATCTGACCAACCCTTCTTTACCATGGACTCCAGTCACGTATAGGTAGGCTAAATGCAGAGCACACCGGCATAACTGCATAGACTGTACTGAACCATGGAACAAAACAGTGCCGGGTTCGGTTTCAGTACAGCCTCTATCATTAGAATAGGCTCGCAACGATTGCCTTCATGTCCATGGAGCCAACTTCGTGTGCATTCATAGCAAGTATGAGTAAAATGATGATTTTGCATGGGCGCATCATTTTGCCCCATGGGCTGGGGCAAAATGCGACATTGTGAAGTTTTAAAGTTCATTAAATTTTGCTGTGTTTCTATTGAGCTGACCTTTCATATTTGTAGGCGTGATGCCACGACGGTAGGGAATCATTTGGCAGCAACTGTTTTTTTTTTCATATATAATTGTCTCGATCATGAAAATTTCTGTCGCGTTTTGCCCCACACTTCTCTAATACCGGAATATCTAAGGCGAGTCCGGTTGTAAAAGACGCCGTGCATACAAAACGTAACCACTGCCACAGCATATCAATGTGACATTAAATCGGTGATCACAAGAGAAATTCAGCTTACTGGGAAGGAAGAAGTCGTTGTGAATAAACTCTTCGAACAAACGACCATGGTCGTGATCACTTTTTTCCAGCCTTCAGGTTTTTGATCGGTAATTCTCTCTGCTGCGCGCCGTCTCATTCCATCGCGAAACAATAAAACGACACTGTGAGTGCTTTCAAGCGATAATACACAGAAAATGGAACACAAAAAAACTATTTAGGTGCTCTTTCTTCCGTTTTTTGCTCGCCATTCGCGCGGCGTCATCGCGACATGTCGAGAGCAGAGGTGCTCTTTTACAACGCACGAGTAGCGAAAAACTTACGCGCGTTGCTATGCCGGACCTGAATCAGCGGTTTTGTTGCACCGGCCACTAGACTGCCAGGAATGACCTGGAGCTGAGAGTCTGAAGTTTCCATAAAGCCCAGCCTCGCGAATGAAATGAAAACAATTGTTTTTCCTCTGATTTGCCGGCGTATGCAGTGCTCTTTCCTTCTCATTGCACGTGCGGAGTCCGGCACGAAGGCTAGCGGATGGAAGAAGGTAAGAAACAGTAGCAGGAGAGGGCCTGATTTGCCGAAGCCGGCTCATTTGGCTGGCATTGAAAATCAGGGCGTTTCGAAGCTAGTTACAATCAAGGCACATGTGATGCGCCCTGCTGCAGCCGCTGCGCGGCAGCGCTCCGCTCATTATTTTGAGATTTTTTTAGCTGGAGTTGCGTTCAGACGTCACAATACCGTTACGCAGCATCTCATAAAGAGCCATTTTGAAGACTGTATATGTAGACGCGTTATACGAAGAGGCCGCGAGTTATAAAAAGTTTAAAGAAAGGAGAAACCAACTTTAGAGCGTCACTCTGTATTCTCAACTGCCTATGGAGCTGTAACATTTAGCTTGTGTGTATGTAAAGACTCGAGCTAAGTTTGCGAGTTCACAGAAAAGTGTCCCAAAGCCATTTTAAAAGCCCATGAATGCTGATTTTTGGCGCTGCTGCTTTTTTCTCCTTGTTTGTTTGTAACGTTAATTACCCGAACCAAAGCACGTAATGGCGTACACAAGTAATTGTTTCCTCATGCACATGAAATGAACGTTCAGAGAACGTTGATTGCAAGTTAAGATAGGCTTGAAGCTAACTCGGACTTAATGACTGGCTTTATAAATGTAATGCATGTTTTAGGGCGTCTGTAGTAAAGTGTAACCATTTGCACCCTTCACTCAGCAATCAGGGACTAAAACGACCATTTTTCGTGCCGCAGAACATGGAAGTAGTACGAAGATAAGCGCTCGGCTCTTTATGCGTCCGATGAACTAAACTGCAGCCGACAGCTTCGGAATAAACTCAGCGAGTTATATCTTCTCAGAAAACAACCTTTTCCGACCATCTTTGGAAAAAGCGAATAATAATTTTAAAAATGTCATGCCTGTACGAAAAGCAACAAAAATGGAGGCTTATTCGTAGCTCTATTTCTTAGAGCTGGTCTTCCGGGTCAGACTGGCCTCGTAGTGTTTACACCTGCCTGCGTTCAGTAAACCCCTGAAAAGCGCCTTCAAGAAATCTTAGACAGGATTTTGCCGGATTCCAAAAGTTCGCGTTCGGCTTCCCTTCTTTAGCTTTATTTTCGAGGAATGGCGAAATATCGAAAGAAGGTAATGGTATTTTGTGCACTGCAGGTGGTCTTCACACACAAAAAAATCAAAATAAAGGCAACAAAAGACGGACGAAAGCCGGAGCAAAAGCGATTATTTACTTTCTCTCAATGCGATGCTGGGGCGAACAAGTGACGGCACGCGAACTCCTGTTCAACCAGTCAGACGGTGCTTTCAATTTTTCGCCACAGGCAGCACTGAGTTGCAAGAAAGCGCGAATCTCAGCGCCTGGAATCTTGCGGCAGCATGCCTCAGATACGGCGGTAACATTTGCAGACACTTTACCGTGGTGGTTTACAGGAGATAACTTTCATTTTTTCGTTTGGGTACCATGACCGACACATTCCCTATCGTCGTCAGTTCAGCATTACATTTCGGATGCCGGCGTGTTGTGTCAGCAGCTCATGAGCTGTCCGTCGCACACGTAGTCAGTCCTTTCTTCCGGCGGTGACATTTGTGAAGCCGGCTTGTTTTCGTAGTACCTCTCTAACACGTGGAAAGACAAAACAGAAAACAATATGAACACAGGGTGAGGGGAGGACGTGGTCTGCTAGCCAGTGTTTCGGCAAGTGGACTTGTTTTCGTCTTGTCCTCTTCTCAAAACGTTGGCTTGCGGACTGAGGCTCCCACTCGATCTGTGTTCATTTTGTTTCGTGTTGTCCGGAATCCCATCTTCCTGCCTCCTCTCTGCCGTAGAGACATGGAAAGCCATTCCATCGGAAGGAGCATGGCAACGTGCTTACCTTGGCAACAGCTGCAGCCTGCACACTCATTCGTGTCGTTCTCCTCACAGAATATCAGCACGAGCCCGCTTCCTTCTCATTTCCCGTGGCGCAATCACTTCCGGGCGCTCCATTATACAGATGAGCGAATTTCCTGACACCTTCCTTTCTGTGCACGGATTAGCAGCCAGATGTATGTACGTACATCTTTCCTTCCGTACTACCAAAGACGCTAATGTGCCGTGCTGTTTTGTTGTTTTTTACTGCGTTGGCATTGCAATCCACATGTTATAAAAAACTGTCCGTCTGTCTCAAACAATTTGTTGGTAGGTGACACAGTGGAGAGGAGGAAATCCCTCTCTCTCCTTTCAGAGAAGAGTGCAGGAGAGCGAAAACAGCAGAGAGAAGAAGAGAGGGTGGGAGGCAACGGGTGGCTGGTGGAGGCGAGTGGAGAGGGGCCACGTACAGTCACAAGGTGTTTGACCGACTGGATCACGCCAGTGACTCCACCGTCGCGCACGGTCTAAACCCACCAGCGGCAGCGGCTTCTCCGTGGAGGGGGGGGGGGGGGGGGGGGCGGATTAATGCTAACGAATACTCTGCCGCATCAAACGCTTCGGCCGTGTACGTATATTTTCGAGGAGGCGCTTACCTTCTGTCCGCTTCGACCGGTGGCATATAGCGATAAGCTTGTAATTTGGACACACATGCAGCACAATACATGTTTCTGTATATTGTTACTTGCGACATACAAAACTAGTGAAGACGCACCCTTTTTCAGAGATATCGCTCACACACCTCAGTTACTTGAAAGCCATGAAAGTGTAACACTGCCTGCTTAATTACTAGCAGACTAAGCTAAATTGTAGTCCACAGAGGCGAAGGCACTTTCATATAAGAAGTTTGCTTCTTTAATACTACACGCGTGACGCCCAGGAACGATGAGGTAAACGACATTACTGTAAATATAAAAATAAAGAAACTTGCTTCCTAGCAAAAAGGACTTCCTCCCTGACTTCCTTCTTGCCAAAGCAAAACGGGGGATGTTATTCCATTGCAAGCCACCGTTGCAGAATCCTGTTGACATATCGGAAACACCTGTCGTGGTAGTCGGCACTTATCGTTTCGTTGTAATTTATGCGCTGCGTCACGACCACCAGATAAATAATTACAACAATGACAAAAGAAGTCACGCCAACAGGGAAGTACAAGTTTTAAGTAACTAAAAAGTCTCAAAGCTTAATTCACAGACACCTGAAAACAGGTTTTTTGGTAAAAGCGTTCTTGACGTATGCCCCCTGCCCTATCCCCCGCCTCTCCCCAAACAAACCTCCGTAAAAGAAAATGAACGCAATTTAAGCTACAACTTCATGTCAATCTACGTAAACACAGCCCTAGACTTCAGAACAACTCAATGAGAAAAAGCAAGCTAACAAAAAAGCAAGGTAACAAGATTGGTGCCTGACATAGGCAGACAAATATTTTGTTGTCTTCATCGCGTATTGAGGGGCCGGGCGTCTTCTGCACAAGTAATAAATAACACGTCAGTACCGTCACCGTGAGCCATCAAACGACGTCTGCTTCGATTGTTGAATGTAATGTTGTAAATTCTTTTGAGTATTCTTTACATACTTATCTTGGCTACGTTCCGGTAGATGCAATGAGCAAAACTTCATTATTAAAAATTATCTTTTGTAACCCTGTCCTGCTTGGGCAGCACTGCTGTCTGCGGTGTTCCGCAATAAACAAATTAAATAAATAAGTTTGCATAACGTCCCGACTACCATTGCAGCTCTCGCAGAAGGAACATCGACAGGCCTTATGTCGTTCGCAACGGCAAGCCACATTCTCTGCTTTTAAGGCTCTCTCAGAAGGTAATCACACCCAAGTCCACCACTACGACAACAGCGACACTTGAAACTTGAAACGAAAATCGTCCTGCGAGACTCGTCTGTCGCCATCTGCGTCCGCTTGACAGCGCTAGAACTTACTTTCATTTTATTTTATATTTAGTCATATTTGTGCTTTGCCGGCTCTGTTTAATGTCTCCTTCAAAGGAGACATGACACCGTCTACCAATAAATCGTAGTTTCACATTGAGGCTACTAGCCACCATGTTATTATGCGAACTGGAGAAAAAAGCAGGACTCTATGCGCTCATTTCAGCTATAAACTGCAATTAGAAGCTATCAGCTAATCCCATCCTCCAGATTGAAGCAGGCTGAGTGACGTCGTGACCCGACAGCGCCGTTGTCAGTTGCAAAACTGCCGCGCGCACGGTCAGTGCGGAGCACAGCGCGCCTGATCGACACCGGCCATGGCACACTGCGGTGAAGTCGCCCATACCGGGCAGAAGTTAGACAGAAAAGGGGACAACACGGGCCTCACTTGTCTGTCTCCCGGTCCTGGGGTGAGGGTCCTCAGCGCTTGCTCCCCAACTTACTCGCTTCAGCCCTTTGCGCCCCTAGCCTGAACAACGAACAACACCCTCCCGTACGCTCACTACACGCAGTTCAGTCTATCAGTCGCGAGCAAGCACGAGACCGTCGGCTTAAGACGTCATTGATCTCTAGCACGCATGGTTCAGGAGAACTTTTAAAAACTTAATTACAAGTTTTGCGCTGCAGCAAATTTATTTATTTATTTATTTATTTATTAGTTACCTGCATCGCCCCGCAGGGCATTACAGCAGGGGGGTACAGAGTTCATTTATAGGTATAAAGCCATTATTGCAGTACATGGAAAAATGCTTCGTTAGATGTAATACATACAATGCTCGATGGCAAAATGTTCCAGTCCCGAACAGTTCTAACAAAAAAAGAATAACGCAAGACGTCACCCTTGCAAAAAAATTCTCTGACCTTCAAGCAGTGGTCCAGTCGCTTTGATATATAATGAGGTGCCTGGATATATTGTTCGCGGTTTATGCAAGTTTTTGAATAATAAATCTCATGGAAAAATTTCAATCTGATGTACCTTCTACGGTCCTTCAACTCTTGCCAGTTAAGTTTTCGTTTGTTTTCCGTCATACTAACTTGCCAATTATAATTACTAAGAACAAATCTAACTGCCCTATTCTGAATTTTCTCTAATTTTCCTACACGCTCAGATGTGTGTGGGTCCCAGCAAACACATCCATATTCAAGTATGGAGCGTACATAACTGAAATACAGCGGTGTTTTTAAGTTACTTGGTAAATGGCTAAAATTCCGCCGTAGAAAACCCAAACGTGACGCTGCCTTATTCGCAATATAATTAATGTGCTTATTCCATCGTAAGTCCGATGTAAAAAAGACGCCTAGATATTTAAATGACTTGCTTATGTTGAGAGTAAAATCAATAATTCTATACCTATACGGATGATTAGCACGTTTTCTTGTGAAGGTGACGTGAACAGTTTTGTTTATATTTAAGGACATGTCCCTAACGTACACACCAGTCTGCCACAGTATCTAAATCAGTTTGCAGGATTTGTGAATCAGAAGTGGAATTTACTACTCTGTAAACAACACAATCATCGGCAAACATCCTGAATGAAGACTGTATGCCAACTGAAATATTATTAATATACAGCAAAAACAAAAGTGGTCCCAATACTGAGCCTTGGGGAACTCCCGACGTAACTGGTGCATACTGTGAAGAAATACCGTTCAGAACAACAGCCTGCCTTCGTAACGACAGATATTCTGCAATCCACGCAATTGCTTTACAATCCAGGTTATACGCTTTCAATTTGGAGAGAAGAAGACTGTGCGCGACAACATCAAATGCTTTGCGGAGATCCAAGAAAACGCAGTCCACAATTTGTTGCTTATCGATTGCCGATGCCAAATTATGAACGAACTCTACCAGCTGCGTACTGCAGGAAAATCCACGCCTGAAACCATGTTGACTAGTGCATAGGAGATTGTGTTTGGTGAGATGGGCCATAACGCAACTATATATTACATGCTCCATAATTTTACAGGTTATGCTGGTTAAGGAAATGGTTCTGTAGTTCTGAACGGAGTTTCGCATACCATTCTTATGTATGGGCACGACACGCGCTACCTTCCAATCAGCAGGCAAGTCGGTTTCATTAAGATACTTCTGGAACAGCCGGGTGAAATACAGACATAATGTATCCGCACAATTCCTTAAAATTGCGGCAGGAATGTCATCAGGGCCACAAGCCTTAGCCTGATTCAAATCCTTCAATAATTTACGCACACCGTCAACACAAAAAGTAACTTCCGGCATGCAATCTATTTCAAGAGGTAATGCAAAACAGACAGAACGTGAACTAGGTGGCAAAAACACAGATGAAAAATAACGGCTAAACATTTAAACTTTAGCCTCATCATCATGGATGATTATCTCATCATTTTTCAGAGTAGGTACTGAGCTGTCATCCTTAACATTACGCTTCACA
This sequence comes from Amblyomma americanum, assembly GCF_052857255.1. Taxonomy (NCBI): domain Eukaryota; kingdom Metazoa; phylum Arthropoda; class Arachnida; order Ixodida; family Ixodidae; genus Amblyomma; species Amblyomma americanum. The sequence goes on along the minus strand of NC_135502.1, from coordinate 18,186,101 downwards.
TATCTCCAAAATTCTTTGGTATCTCTGACAAGTTTTTCTCCTAAATTCGAAAAATACAAGTCTTTAGCGATGTGAGACTTCTCTCTGAATTCATTTTTATTGTTTTCAGCAAGGCCAAACACTCTGGCGATTTAGACAACTTGTATCTTCGATACATTCGTCGCTGTCTGCGAACAAGGGCACGTAACTCTGTGTTAAACCAGGGTTTATCTCGAGCTCTCTTACTTGATATAACGCTTGATGGAATAAAAGCTTCACGTAATTCGAACAATTTCTGTTTGAATGTATTCCATAGCTGTTCGATATTTAAGTTATCCGCGAGTTCATCAAAAGTTGGAAAAAACGAATCGAAAGCAGCGCTAATCGCCTCGTAGTTGGCCCTGCTGTAGACATAAATCTTTCGCCTAGGTGGTTTTGCAACCTTCACATAGTGAACTAATAAATCTGCTAGAATAATATTGTGGTCGCTCAAACCAGGCAACACTTGAACATTGCATACAACATCAGGCACGTTACACAGCAAATGAGCTATTTGGCCCAGTTGTTTCAAGATACATGCCGAACAACATGCAGTAAACAGCTTGAGTCTGAAAAATGGTGCCATGACCACTTTAAAACTTAGATTGAGCACTATTTATAGCGTTTCATCATATCATGGATATTAGTCACGCACTGTAAAGCGCCGTACCTGCAACGTTATAAACACACTTGACCTCGATGTCGTGTTGATCAAAAAGCAGTGAATGAAGGTTATTTTCACGAGATAGAAAAAAGACTGATGTATAGGCGAAGACAGAGTGAGAGAAACAGAGAGACGCTACAGTTTTAACTTACTTTGTTCGGCGTCCTACAGCATAGATGCGTTTAGGTGACAGAATCACGCTTCACGTACATCAGCGATGGAGTTAGGCGAACATATCTCAGATGACAACGTAAAATTATCGATCCCTACGGGCAAGGTTACTTTCCCAGATCATTTTAAGCATATGCAGTTATCCGTGATTTCTATCCCTGCCCTCATTTTTCGTGCATATTTCTGCCTGTCTATCTACGTGCCGTTGACCGACTAATAAGTTACTTGAAAGCATCATGCCTCTCGGTGACCATCTGTTTTCGTCTATGTAGCACTGTTCATTATGTTTTAAGATAGATATTACGTCTGATGTCACCGCTGGGAAGGCTACTGACGTTCAAGATTATTAAGCCCGCCCTCTAATGTACTGCAGCGGCGAAGCACATGTTATGGTCAGCCCACAGCTGCACTTGCAAAATACAGTCGCGCATCGGCAATAGCCCGGAGGACAGAACACCGGGCACTTTTGGTGTTAAGGCACTGGTAACTCTCACAGAAGTCTCGATGGTATGTTTGCATTCAATGAACGGCTATTTGTATTCATGATATGCTACTCTCAAGACTTCTTTGCTTATTATCACTAATGTTATGATGCTTGTGCTGTGTGGCATCTTTAGTTAACAAACCAGATATTGGGCGTCTAGGCAGTCAGTGCAGGTTTCTGCATCGTGTTCCGTAAAATAAGTAAAGTTTACGCTGGTAGCCTGATGCAGCCTGCCTTTTCTATGTTTAATATTTTAATTTATTTATTATTGCGAGAGTTTCCAGGCCTAGTGTGAAGGCGTTGCAAAGTGCAGATCCTCCAAAGCTGTTCATCATGGTTGGTTAGAGAGAGCGAGATTGTCAGGCCGCTGACGCACGCGCCTATGCTGCAGCGAATAGGTGGCCACATGCAGTGATTTATCGTACATATTCTGCGAGATCATTCTAAAATATTGTTTCTGAAAGAGAGTGTAACTGTATCACTCACCTCCAATGATCTCGCACACGAGGAAGAGGTTATCACCTTCCGTGTAGGGACCAACCAAGTCTCGTACTACTTTGCCGCTGGCATCCTTGATAACAAATTCTGCAGGAGGCACTAGAAAGAACAGATGTGAAAAGTAGGTGTAAGACACTTGATTGCAGCAGAATAAGTAAGATCAAACACTGCCCTTAGCGTCTCTATTTTATATAACAGAATGATGCGCGTCATATTTAAGGATTTTTCGCCAATAGTTTGATAAAATAGTGAAGTTGATGGTACGCTCAGGACATGGAAAAGATGGAAAAGAAACAAGAAGCCCAAGCATCATTCAAGGCATTTTTCCTTTTGTTCTTTCCCTGTTTCGGCAGGCTTAACGACACCTAAGTTGTTTAAATTACGAAGACTAGGAACAAATAAACAAAGAGTTGGCGAAGATGCTATACTTTCCGTCGAAGTGCAAAGCCCTCCACTACGGCACCTCTTTCTTCCTTCTTTCACTCCCTCCTTTATCCCTTCCCTTATGGCGCGGTTCAGGAGTCCAACAATATATGAGACAGATACTGCGCCATTTCGTTTCCCCCAAAACCAATTATTATTATTATTATTATTAACTTGCACTTTTGAGCTATGTGTTTAAAAACATAACAGGATGGTTACGAGTTTATAACGCGACTGACCAAGCTTTGGCTGGCTTGCGATCGCGAAGAAAATAATACATATTAGAGTGGAGGCGCTAACCACTAGCCCATCGCAACGGTGATCAAGTGGTTAGCTCGTCCTACTCGTATTCAGGAGATGCTGGGGCGTGCAGGAGGGGCTGGATAGGAGTTGCTGAGCTCAAAGGTGGCAAGTGCACTTTCAGCGTTGAGCGCCCGGTGGTGGCCTTGCGGACGCCATCGCCAACGGCATAAAAACTGAGAAGAGCTAGTAACAGTTAAGACGGCAAAATAAAATGATTCATTGGAACGTTTGTTTCGTTATGAAATAGATCTACAGCGCAGGAGAACAGGGGCACAGCGCGATCACCACGAGCTCTGTTTTTCAAGGGCCGTGCGCAGCTGACAGTGTTATGTGATTTTCTTCCTGTCATACCACGCGATGAACAAACATCGTGAACGACCACAGATACCATCTAGACACATTTTATTTTTCAAAGAGAACAAAACGGGAGACAAAAAGAGCGAGTATCACGAGCTCAGTGCATAAGATACTGCTAACCAAGCATCTTTCGTGACCTGCGTTCATTTAGAGTTGAACAGTTCACATCAGACAGTGCAGGCCTTCGCCACTGCTAGCTCCAGCAAGGTTAGAAATCAGAAAACTCATTTTAAGCAAACAAGAAACAGGTGTCTTCTACTCCACAGCATACCGCAATCTTGCGTAATAAGAGGATTGGGCCCAGAATTTCCACAAGCCTTCTAGTGCACCTCATCTTTCCCTTTCGTGGGCTGACGCGACCATCACACAAAGCAAGGACGATTTGTCAGCAGTGCGCTTTGTTGTGCGTTTGAGATTTTCTGTAGATTCTTTTCCTCGCGGAGTTATCCGCTCGCAGCAGAATATATTCCAAAGCAATGGTAATACGGAATGTAGCGAACAAAGATATCACTTAGGAAAGGAAAAAGTTTCACGGTTTGGTTAACGAATAAATATTTGAGCTCCACGCAAGAGCAGGCGCTCGATAGAAGCAAGGAAAACACGTGAAGCGCATTCGCACTTGCACCTTTTCTGAAAAATTCTGAGACAAACCGAATTTGAGCAGCGATAACGCCCGCAGAGGGGCTTTATCAGGTTATGGCCACAGAAAATCTAAAATTCATCTGGACGTAGACTTTAATAACGCTGTTTCTAACATATCAGCCTACAGTAGCTGGCTAGAAATGCTTGCAAGCAGTCGGGCACTTTTTACTACATTTAAAATTGCGTGTAAAATGCTTCCACTTTTTCTAGAGATTGTAAACTAAAAAACAAAAGTTATTTCCCACTTTTCCCTGCGCCATCCATGACGGGCTTTCAAAGTGAAGCAGTTACTTTTCACAGCGTGCACGCAGTCTAGGATCTCCGCCACTAAAAGCAGGCATCAAAGATAAAGATTCGCCGTGACGCGAGTTTTGTCGTCATAAAAGGCATCAAAGCAATGTTGCAGGCTGGTTTTCCTGACTTCTCTGTTCCTAGAAATGGGTATGCTGTAGAGTGCCATAAACTCGACACGCGTTGTGTTGTTTTTTGCGCTCATTTCTTTCATTGGTGGTAGCCTAACAGTTTATTCACAGGAAACAAAATTGCTTATGCCTGGTGACAGTGTGTGAGATTTGCAGAGTTTTCTTACTGCGCAACCCCGAAAGGAAACCTTTGGGATTCAAAAGCATCTGTGTGGATTATATTCTTCGAACAAAAGTGCATAAAGCAAGGCTATACATGATCGCCACCATGCAGCTTCCATACCCGAATTGAAAGCAAGGGATTGATGGAAGCACAGATGGTGAAATTTAAAAGCGCACAGGAATTACCATAAACTTTGCAGAAAGCTGGAATGTTGTACTATACCACAGTCAGACGTGAAAACGCAACATAAAACGTACCTTGCGCATACGGAATAAAAGCAAATGCACTGACGGGTTGCCCAACGCTTCCAGATAAAGCTAAAAGTTCAGCACCCCTGTGTTGGAGTATTTCCAGCAAGTTCGTACTTGCATGCGCTTGAAGGTAAACAGCGAAGGTTGGGTTTGTTTTTAAATGTTTAAAAATTCTTTCACAGTGCGATGTTTTTGTACTCAGCCGTTGATTATCGGATTTGTTTCTAATTAGGAGTGAAATCACCGTATTCCCACTTTGCGCCAGGAAAGAGGTCGTTGCTCCGACACACCACCCAACCCCTGTACAACCAATACACTCGTCGAAAACCCCGACAACCACGTGGAGAGCGCATCGCTGATATCCCCTAAGGCGGGTGAACAAGGGCTTGGTGATTACACGGGTGTTCATTATTTTGATGGGCGATTATTCGCATATTGCGTCAGCTTCTGTTTTCTTCGGGCATTATGGGTCTCCCGCTTCATTACGGGCTCATGAAAACGCAGCCTGCTGCTGAACTGTTTCAAGTTTACGATGCCCGACCAGATGCAATGATGCTTGGATGTTTATCGCTTTAAAGCACGACCACGTCCGTCAGTGCAAGCGTGAATTCGGGCCGTTTTGAGGAGTTGTTCAAAGTTTCAGGTTCTGTAGAACCTTGACAATTGTAAACACTTGTGTGCCTGTCTGAGGCACAGAATCGCTTTCTAGATTTATATCCTTTACTTATTAAGAGTTACATAACAACCCCAGAAGGGGCTTCAGCAAGTGAGCTCTCGCCGAGCCGCTCTTTTGCTCAACCATGAAAGGCATGTTGTTCCGCTCAAGCGGAAGTATTTTTGGAAAACGCTTGGCTCATGGGTATATCCCGCCATTGTGTCGTAAACAACGGGAAATGGATGTACATTGGTATACAAAAACATTCAGTGCTCAGGACAGCTTACTTTGTGCTTTGCAGTTAACGAAGTCTTAACTAGTCAAGCAGACCTTCGGCATTGCGATACCAATAATTTCCCTCGTGCCACAGTGGTTTTTACGAGGAATGCTAAACAATTTTTGCCCTATAAATTGCATTTTTCTCATGAAATGCGAGAACTGAAAGTTGTTTTCGTCAAATGAAATTCTCAAATGTCCTCTTTCGCAAAAGAGCATGATTTTTTTTTTTTTGAAGCGGCCTCTACTACCGACGACACACTTCTGCCGCCTGTTTACTAAGTCTGCACGACGTTGTTGAAGAGTGCGGGTAACTACTGGCGACTCTAAGCGCATCGCATTGTTGACCTTTTAGTCGGCCACGGAGAGCGCATCGTAAAAGTCTCCCATAGCCTTGGGAAACGTGTCAAATTTCGATGGTGCCACGCACGGCATGTAATGGGGATGACGCCGAACAAACTACCTTCAATCTTTAAAAACAGCATTCAAAGCTTGACGCAGTGGCTGTGGAAAACGATTGCCACTGATAGAGACAATATACAATTTATGTTTGTCTCGAAAAAGGCTATTCTAATCACGCATGCGGATATCTTTCCATGGCACGTCTTAATAAATATTACAGCCCCAAAGACAACAGTTATTCGACACCCCGCTACGTTTTTTCACTTTTAGTGCAGTACTCTCGATGGTAGTTAGGAAAGTTCACCGCATCTGTGGTTAGGGAGAAAGCTGAGAAACGCAAAGCTTTAAAAACATCTAATTGCAAAAAAGGCCAGCTGACCTTGCTTCGCAGCTGGGTGTGAGGAGCACCGCTTTTCCTGTTAATGCGAAACCAGATTGTGCGTGTTTCTGGTGCATTCTTGGTTTGAGTATATATCCGACCTCTACGAAAAGCTACATTGCTGTTCACCTAATACACTCGCTGTGCCGTGCGTTTAATGTAATCTCGTCAACACCACAAGCTCTTGTCAGGGTCTCTCTAAACGAGGACGTATTCATGAATTTATGAATGGTTGCACAACAGCTTGTGGAACGAAACCTTTTATAACTTTACACAGATTGGCAGACTGTGTTACCGTGCCTGAGTGACCTTCAGTTGAACCGCTTTATTTAACAAAATGACCATTGGCGCTATTAGTGGCATAGTTCGATATTCCATCAAGTGGTCTGAATATGTCGAAAAAATTCAAATACGAGTAAGAAAGACTAAAACAACATGCTCATTTTATTCATAGAGCACGGTTATGGGTGAAAGGTTGTAAGGACGCACGAAATTATGCCATATGAGGAGCGTAAAAGAAAACTATACGCTGAGTAAAGCAGAATTTTGGGCAAGTTGGTACGTATCCATTTTGAAACAGCGCAACAAAGACGGGACGTAGAAACTGAGGTGTAAAGACAAAAAAACAAACAAACAAACAAACACCTCTTTACACCTCAGTTTCCACGTCCCGTCTTTGTTGCGCTGTTTCAAAATGAAAACTATACGCGGTCCATGTCACAAAAGGGCAAAGTAGTCCATTTAAAGCCTACGCTGGGATATCCCTGAAACACTGCTGTACACGAAGAATTGCACACTTCGAGACTCTAAACACGGAGGCACCGTTCCTTTCATTGAGGAAAGTGTTTTTTAATTATCTGGTGGGCAGAATATTCGTCAGCTTAATGCAAGCTTGCATAAGTCATGATAACTTGTCACATAAGAAAGAAATCTCTTACAGCCACTAAAAATATAAAATACCTTCAGCGAAAACCTGCTGTCTTTTGAAGAGCAGTGTAATCGAAATTACTTTGATTTCCAAAAAAAAAAAGAGAAATTTCTACTACAGATCAGCTCTACAAGCGAAACGTGGCGATTTATGATATGCTTGTTAAAATAAAGTAGGCTGTGAATCCTTTGATCTGGTATAATATATTGAAGAATCAATTAATGTTATCATAAGTAATTGCTCGAACTACTTTATTTAGAATGAATCCTTTTGAGACATCCAGAGTGTACTCCTCAGTAACTGCCTTTAAGCGTATTTCAACTGAACCACTGCTTAGTGACTTCTAATTAGATACCCCACATAAAAAAGTAATTTGTACTATTTTTGTTCTGATATGTACTCCGCACAAAAGTGCGCGGATGTGTTAGTAGACGTTTTTCTGGTCATAACTTTACTTTGCCATATTATTTGTTTGTATGGTAAGTTCTTCCAATTTCTATCCTGATTTCATTTAGAGTATTCTCTTTTGCAGCTCCTAGGCAATATGCATTGTGGTAAGACGCTGATGTTATGAGTTATTCTCTTACACATTTTGAGCTTCGTCATAATTTTATATAAGACCAGAAACTTCAGCATTTGCTTCCCGTACTGTATACTTAGGCGGAGCGGGCAGGGTGGCTTCATTTTTATTTATTCTTCTTCGTCCGCCATAAAGTATCTATTGTATACTATTAACATTTCCTCTGTTCAAGGATTAAATGATATGTTGGACCCAGTCGGGTGAAAAGAGAGCTTTTTTATGCGTCAGCTTCCAGTTTCTGGCAAAAACTAAGAACCAGTACGGAGAAAGAAAACGAGACAGAATAAAAGAAGTAACTTTGCCTATAGATACAGCGTAGTTGCAGTATCTAGTTTATCGCAAACTGGATGAGGCTTAGAAGCCCTCCGGAGCAGAACTGCTTCCCCTAATGAGTGCAGGCCAGCGTTCGTGCTCAGCAGTTTTTGGGATTAAAATTTGAGCGGGCGCTGCAAGTTTTGCCGCAGAAAACGAGCAGAAACATTACGCTCCTAACAACCCATAGCAGTCGCGTGATTGCCTTCATAAATTGCTATTAAGCTTATTTGCGAAAGTATCGTGCACTCTTGTTAAGACTATGCCTAAAGGACAACAAGTTTAGAAAGTAATATTTTTGGGCGTGAAAACGTGATTTTTCTCTCTTCATTTACAACCTTCGATTCCATTTAGTTGCGCAAAGAATTCCTGAGCAAATCCTGAGTCGAAGAATTCCAGAATCATGACCTTAAAAAAGACCTCATCGAAATTTGGTGGCGGAATGCTGCTTGGCCAGTCACTTTTTTTTAATCGAAACTAAGAGCGCAGTGCACACAATATCTTCAATGTGGTAACTTCGATGTAGTGGCTACATTGCTAAAAGAACTTCCTGCACTCTTGAATGCAAAGGCTTTGCTACAATTGCTGAAAAGCTTTTAAAAAATTATTTCTGCTTTGTCCTACAACGTTCTAATTAAGAAATCACTCAAGCGTTATCTTCAGCAAGTATTACGAAATAATTAACAATATAAAGCAATATAAGTTACTCTGTGTAAACATCAAGTCTACTACTCCCCTGTCTTTTTTGAGCCATCAAATTAGAAAGCTGTAAAATTCGCTTCATACCAGTCCTGAAGACGTGATATGGAAGAGAAAGGGAGCGGATAAACGTGACTGCTCTGGTTAAAATGGCGAATATTTATACCCTACTTCGCAGTCTTAGTTGCCTGTTTCAGGTCACGATATAGTGGGACTGGTGACGGTGCAAACCAGTTCTTCCGACAGAACTTCGAGCTGTCATATCAATGCGCCTCGATATACACATTTAGTTTACAAAACAGGCACTCCCAGGAAGTCATGCAAAGGAAAAGCGAAGAGTCAGGAATTCATCACGCCAGCTATAAACCAGGCCGTTGCGGAACTCCCCGCCCAAATTTTTTGAGCGCGTGCGACTGCTTGTGCTTCGTCGGAACGGAAATCATGAAAGATGAACACATTATGCAGCTTGTTCGCAACGAGACATAGGAATCCACTCACTTCACTGCACGGAGCTTTTCCAACGCCCAACATCAAACACACAAACACAAGCACAACAAACGCGGAGTAGGACTAAGGCCACAGAACGGAGTAGAGTACTCAGCCGTGATGACAAATTGGTTTTTCCGACTGTTGTGCTTCTTTCGCGCAAGCCAAGTGCAACTAAATGCAATCTTGTTCGAGACCCTTCAAGTGTGCACCCAATCAGGGAAGTTGCGTTGCGGAGAAGGAATAAAGCGCAAGATAAAATGTTCCGAAACGCCAGGGGCAAAAGCAGAAGGAAGGGTGAACAGGATTCCATCCCGCGGATGCGACCTGGGTCAGAGGGCACAGATCAGCGGAGTCACTCAAACGTTATATAAATAGAGAGGGCCCTCCTCTGAGACGTAGTCCTTGCGACGGTTCGTTTCTTGGGAAATTTGGCTAGCGTTTTGGTCTGGCCTCATCCTTCGTCGTTTCTCCTATGAGCATCTGAGATTCGGCGAGCGATTGCGGAAGCTTGCAGTAACTGCGAGCAAAACTTTTTTTTTATACACATGGTGACAAATGCCTGTTACTGCTAATTAATGGTAGCCGAACGTAGAAAGTTGTGTGGCGTGTAAGAAAATATGTGACTTTTAAGCAAAAAGAGGTCTTAAGGATGGCTCACCAGCCTTCCAGAGTTTCTACTTTTATTTGAGTTGCATATATTCGACACGTTGTACATGGGATCTTGTATGTGATAAAGGGTGGGCAACAGACACTGAGACTCATGAAGGCACCCACTACCCTATGCTTCAATACCCCTTCGCTTACACCGTGAGAGTGATTGGCGCCCATCCAAACTTAAAATTGAAAGGCTTCTCGCTTTAATATATCTAAAACAATTCTGATGGACATATCAGGGATTGTTTCACGTCGCCGCTAGAAGACAACTTGAGCTTTTGTACCAAGAAAGTCGCTTTACCTGGTGAATTCAGTTGCATATACAAGAAAGTATGAGCGGCTTAGGGTCATTCAAAGAGCGGAAAGGGCTTATTGTCAAAATGGGTCCTTAGAATCATGTCTTAAAGCTCGAAAGGTACGCTCCGCTATGCATAAATGTGCAAAAATAATGCATAAATAGCTAGCGTGACCTCTGTTGTACGCTGTTCCTTAAACATCAGTGTCAAGCCATTTGGCTGACATTCGGAGCTCTAAGTGGACATATAACGCAAAATAACCCTTCCCGAGCACTTGCGTTAGTTAAGTGGGCTCCAGATACAGTGCTATTTGACCATTTTCATCGGGTTATTTCACGTCCCAGCGTTTCAGTAGAATGCGAGAAATTAGCGAAACTGGATACGTATGTGCCATAAAGAGGTAGCGCTTGCTTTCTTGCGCAACAGGCTTATATTTAACATGAATTCAAAATCTGGGAACTTCAGTGTGAGCTTGCATCCTTTTTTTTTTCAAATGCTGCTACTGGTCCGGACGCCATTAGGTACAGGATGCTTCAAAACCTCAGTCCCTAGAGAGAAGCTGTCCTACAGTAGATATTTAACAGACTATGCATCAAGAAAACAATGCCCCAAGTATCGAAGATTGCTCGCGTCATTCGTGGGCTAAATACATGTATATTTACCCTATTTCTAGACTCTTTTTGCATAGTCAGCGTGACAAGCTGCTCATGTAAGTTGATGAAGATGATTGCCGCCAGCTTCACTCGTGCTGTGATGAGTCAGTAGTGTTGTGGGCGTTCATGACTGGCTTTAGTAGGCGTCGATGCACAATGTGCGTGATTATGAGCATTGTGACATAAGTTGAACACAAGCGAAGAAGCAGTAATGTCACGATTCAATATTTTTTGAAATGACATGGGCATTAGACACTATCAGTCATGTTAATGTATCATGGGGAGAAAAGTAACAGGCACCACCCCCCTCCCCCCTCCAAGTTCATTCCCCTGCCACTCTGTGTAGAGGGGCGCCACCTGACAAAGCACTTGTGGTGTCAAAATAGGCACACTCGCCGGTATCGACATCAGAAATATATTTGTCAGGTGGCACCCCCACGCAGAGTGACATGGACCGGTACATGGGGCTCTGTTACTTTTTCCCCAATGGTACATACTGCTGAGTTTACTAGACAGTGATCTGAGTGGCATGCCGCTGTGGTGTATTTCTAACTTTCTGACTGATATGGAAATATTCAGTCAAAAGAAAAAGCGCAGAGCTTGGCCTCATCCACGGAGTTTCAGCAGGGTGACTACTGACCCCTTTCCTTTTTAACTGCGTGATGGCGGATTTGCCACTAAGGCTCCCACCGGTTTTCAGTGTTCTCTGAAATATCGTGACGTTTGCACTTGGGCTTCTGGCCCAACTGCGAGCATTTTCAAACCAGAGTCACAAGATTGCTTACACGCCGTAGAGAATAATTTTTAAGGAAATTTTGATTATGTTTTTGCAAGTGAAAGCAGCAGTGCTGCCTTTCTCCCGAAATGAGCATATATATATATATATATATATATATATATATATATATATATATATATATATATATATATATAATCACCAAGAATTGCAAAACATTACAGGATTTCCTGGTGATTTTATATTATATTGATCAATCAGCTTCCAATAAATCCCTTTTATAAATCCCTATATATATATATATATATATATATATATATATATATATATATATATATATATATATATATATATATATATATATATATATATATATATATATATATATATATTACCACTATACTATGGTCGAGGGTGGCGCTGGTGAACACTCTCAAGGTTCGCTTACACACAATAAACATAAATACCCAGCAGTTGGACAGCCGTCGCCGTAGCTCAGTTGGTAAGAGCACCGGACGCGATATTCGGAGGTCGTGGGTTCGGATCCCACCGGTTGCATGGTTGTTTTTTCTGCTGCTTTATAAGTAATTTTCTTTAGGTGATTTATTAATCTAAGTATTATTATCCCACTGATAAGCACAACACATAAAAAATATATGCACCTTGGTTTCGGTGACTGTTGGCTCCCATATATATATATATATATATATATATATATATATATATATATATATATATATATATATATATATATATATATATATATATATATATATATATATATATATATATATATATATATATATATATATATATATATATATATATATATATATATATATATATGGGAGCCAACAGTCACCGAAACCAAGGTGCATAAGGGAATGTTTCTATTTTTTTAATTCATAGTGCCACTCTATGGGGGAACAATACTTCGATTAATCTGTCGCTTAAAGAAAATTACTTATCAAGCAACATAAAAAACAATCATGCCGCCGGTGGGATCCGAACCCACGACATCCGAATATCGCGTTCGGTGTCCTTTTATGTCCGTGTGATTTAAATAAGTCCTAGTTTCAGTATGGAAAAGAACAGACGCAAACTCTCGCAGAAACGAAGACAAAAACAAACAAATGTATTTTTTATTTCAGGACTGCATGGCTAACCGTCAAGTGCAGCAGTACAGTGCTTTCTTGGAAGCGTAATTTTCCCTGGAGGCTGCTGAAGTTAATGCTCACAGCTTGACAAGCGAGAACTCTTTTTCAGCATGTCTTCCATACTTCGTTCGAACAGCTTTGCCCGTTTTTGTCTTCATTATTTTTTATGGAACTGCGTGACCACTAACGGCAGCCAAAATTATCGCTTAGTGTTATTGTTTAAATGAGCGTGTGTCAGGCTGTCCTGCTCCGAGTTATGCTGTAGTGTACTGAAGATGTTACATTTTGGCAAAAATCAGGATTAGCGTGCATCTACTTCGGCTGTTTGCTGGTATGGAGGTGTCTGAAATGATACCAGCCGTATCTACGCTTTCCTGAGCGAAGAACACCTTCTTTCTGCAGATATACAACCCTAAGCGCAGGTGATAACTTGAATTTCATATATGTAAACTTAAATTTATCTCAAGAAATTATAAATATATATTTGTTGGTCCTGATTTCAGCATCATGTGCAGTGAATTAGTATTTCAAATCATTTTGAAAACACTACTTTCGAGGCCTTTCATCCCCTTTCATTTACATGCAAATGAACGCGGCGTTGGTACTTATACGGCACTTGTTCTCATATTTCATGTTTGAATACGCACCGCTTTATTCAGTAAAGGTCTGCCGTTTACTAATCGCTCATATCTCTAACAAAATTTACTATGCAGCAAAAGTGAACACGATAAACAATCCTTATTTCGAAGATTTTTCCAATCCTTCCGTTATGACAGCGTCACCGTTCATGAGCAAAAAAACACCTTAGCCCAGTTCCCTCCCTGGGAACAAATTACGGACGAACCTAGGTGCCGTTTACTCGACATTGCGCCGGTGCGAACAATGCATAAACATGCCACATAAACGCAGGGAGGGATCCCGCGAAATGCCTCCGCTGTTAAAGGGCGACCTGGGTGCACGTTCACGCATGGCTAGTCAGCTCGCGAGACGCAACCCCTACGTTCCGAATGCTTCCCTCAGGAGCACCACCTTCCTGCCAGCCTCCCCAGCAGGTGCAATCTCTGGGGCGTCTCTGTACTTAAGCTGTCGGCGCTTCCGGTAAGCTGCAGTGCCGCGCGTTCTCATATCGTTGCTCCGCTCCTTGTTCAGTTTTTTCTGTTCTCACTCTTGTTGTTCAATCGGCCGAACTATGGATTTATGCTATGGATTCATTTCAACGCCTGGGGGTCTTCTCGTGCATCTGCATTTCAATACGAAAGTTTTTTCTGGAGTGAAATTCGTCCGGTGCTCAAGTTAGGCAGCGTATGAAACGTGGACCCTCAGCAGAAAACTCCATGCCCAGAGATCAAGGACTGAGGTAATATGAGGATGCAAAAGTTTATACCATCTCGTCGTCGAGAGTAGATTTGAGCATGAAATGCGCTGCAGGAAACGCGTACCGTAATCTAGGATAGCTCATAGAAACTGATAGCCACACACGAGTATTGGGAAGCGTCCCTCATCGGCTACTTTTGTTTCTTGTAGCTTTCCTTCACAAGCGACAGCGCACCCGGCTGTAGTTGTAGTTCTTGCGACTGAAGGAACGATGAAAAAAGAAAGTGCACGTGTCTGCCCACTGGCTTGAGCTGAGCCACCATCGCTTCCACGTGCAGACAGAGGAGAGTTCGAAAGAACAGACGCGCGTCGCAACAACCGTGTACGCCGAAGCGAAGACGCCGGCTGTATCATATACCTGCTTTCTTTGACGCTCCTTATGTATCACGGCCCGTGCGATCAGCGCTCGCCACGTGCCGATGAAGAGGAAGTGGTTCCAGCACGTGTTCCGCCACTGCCTCCGCCGGCCACCGCGTACATGGACGAAAGCAATCTTCTTTCCTCTATGACCACGTCCAAGAAGAATTTAACTAGAGCTGGTTACTGTCCGCGCTGATAGACGGCGCCACGGGACCTGTGTTGTATGGTTCGCGTGCATTACATAATGACGGCAACTCACGCGGCGCTGTCACCACTGCGCCTAGCTTATAATGTGCAACGAAGACGGCGCTTGCGACTCCCGGGCTGCAGGACATAGGCAGCATAGGCTAGAAAGGCCCCTTCGTGACGCGCAATAGCTTCGCCCGGCGGCGCGCTGACAACGGGAGCTAAAAGCAGTTCATGTTGTTTTAACAAAACAGTGCAGACAGCGAGGCAGAGGACTTACCGAACACTGCCAAGGCTACGGCGGCGCTGTAGCGCCTTCCGCTGGCGTAGAGCAGGTCGCAGACGTAGGTTCCCCTGTCTGCGTAGTCGACGCGGTTCACCTTGAGGCTGGGCGGCTCTTGGAGCACCGAGAAGAAGGAGCGCCCTTTCCACGCTTCGCCGCGCGTGTGGTGCCCCTTGGAGAGGCCGCCCCTGCGCGACCGGGCGTCCAGGCTGTAGAAGGGCTCGGAGCTGTTGTCGCCCGCCCGGAACCAGCGCACCAGCACGGCCGAGTCGTTGTGGCTCTCGACGCGTAGCTTGGCCAGGCACGGGATCACCGCACGGCCGCCGTCGGTCGCCAACACCGTGGTGCCCCGCGGATCGACCGCTGCAGTCGCCAAGGGAAGGCAATCAGACCACGCCAGCTGCTGCAGTGCGTTTGTACGTAGGCTGGAATGGCGCGTCATGTGGCTCTTAACTTTCGCGGGGACGTATTGATTGCTTAGGGGATCGATCAGTCGAACAAATCTGTGGCTTATAGAGGCTATATTAATGTACTGACTCGGCGAGCAATTGATTAGTATTCTTCAATAATTATTTTTCTATTGATCAACCACTTTCTGTGTTATGTTGTTTGATGGTTTTATTGATAGGTAGGTTTATACATTCATGTGTTTGTTTCTTTATTTGCTTACTGATTCATTTATCAGTCACTCTATCGGTGAATTCACCTACTAATCGATGGTTGGTCAACAAAATTGTTGGTAGTATTCTTCAACAAGACTTCTGCAACACTAAATTGTTGGTTTGAAAACCTGCATCATACACGTGTACTGATCCCAGGAGGATCATTACATCAAGTGTCCTCCTTTAAGCGGCGGATGAAATGTACGACTTGAGAGTTTTACCAGCGAAGCTACTGCGCCCTGTTTACGTGACGCCGTCCTTTAATTTTAATTTGCTGTGAAGAGCAAGCGAAGACTCGTGAAGGTGCATACTTAAACAGGCACGCTTTGGCGCGTATCGAGCAATGAGCAAAGCACCGTGTGCCAAACACAGCGTACGTTATTGATGCGGTTATGCAAACTTCCTGTGTATCTTCGTACGTACGCGTGCGTACGTGATTGTATATACGCGTATACAGGACAAAACACATGTCTACAACGACCGAACTGTGGGTTCCGCAGGTCCCAAAGCTCCTGCTGCCAGGACGGCAAAAATGACGATGAAATCCACTGAGCTTAACTGCTCATTCATACATCGAGACCATTTTTGACCAAATATAATTGCTAGATATTGCGTGTTCAGCAGGAAACAGGCCAGAACGTGCTCTAGACGCGTTTCTCTCTTTGTACCTGAGTGCATTGTGCTTTTCATCAGCTCGTTAATTGCGAATGCACTCAAGTATCCACTCTATGGATACACTCAGTTCTGAAGAGCCTATGCATTCACATTTACACAGCTACAAAAAATGTGAGCTCCGCTCTCACTAATAAGGATTCAGATGTGCAATTCACAGAGTTCTCGCTGGCGTAGCCTCGGGGAGCAAAGGCACGAAGAAAGATAAAAGTGACGAGAGTCTCACTGCTCAGTGAATGCACGGCTTAAAAAAAAAATAACTACTCCGTTATTCACTGCAGCCACCAAATTTGCGCTCTTGAACACCGTCGGAATAAAGCCGAGCTCTATTGAATCTAGTAATAAGACTACCACCTGCAGCAGTCGAAGGCGCTCTCTCGGCGAAGGTTATGGAAAAATTGGTCTTCGCAACATGTGGCTCCCTTAGGCGACTCTCTATTCAGGAGGACAAATAGCGGCAACGGCGTATTCTTTCTTCGTGAGACAGGTTTTTTTTTAATGGAAAGATACGACATTCCTTTCGGCCCACTCCATTCCTTCGACCGAAGAGAGCTAACGAGCCTTCATGAAGGGCTGTTTTATTTCAGTTAGCTTCTTTGAGTACGGGTAAAAAAAATGCGTTTAGGATCGATCGTATGTTGAGGAGCGATAACAGAGCAATGTAAAGGAGATATCTGTATTAAATTAATAGCAATGAGGGCGTTTTGATCTGGAGCCACGGACTGGAAGCTTCTTTCGCTCATATTTTTGGCATGTCTAACTGCATGCAACTGCAGCTCGTGTAGTAACGTTTACTTTATGGAGATAGCGACAACTGGCAACCTATAACGATAAAGAAAGTACGCCACCGAAAGGACACAAAGCTTCATTTGCTAAAATACGGAGTAAAATGAGATAAGTTTGCAGCCTATATTTTCATTCGTATTAAAAATAAATCATGAAAGCTACAAGCAATCCGAGGCAAGTTTACCGTCAGGAATAGTCAAGTTGAACAGTTCAACCTACACAAGCAGTAGCTGTAAGGTGAAGAGTCGTCTGAGGGAAAACGATAAGGAGCGATTCATATTAAAAAAAGAAAGTTTTACATTTTCGATTTGAGGAGCGGGCTTGGTTGACACTTTTAACAAAAGCGTTAAAAAGAGGGGGACGGGAGGCATAGCCCTACAGAGGGAAATAATTTAGTCTCAAAACTTAAGGTCTATCAAAATTTTCAATCGCAAACTGGCCGCCCCGGCGGCGTCGTCATATCTGCCAATCAATGCCTTTTCATCCCTGTGTAACACCCAAATATTTGCAGACTGTGCGCTTGGACCACCTGCATTTCGAAATTTCTTTGCAAACCGTTTAAAAACTGTTTCCACCGCATAACAAGGTTTCCCACCGGAAGGGAGCCCGGAAGAGTGTATCTGAAGACAGGTTTTGTTCCAGGAAGCAGGGGAAGGTTTGGACATGCGTTCTAAGTGGATTCCCTAGGCGCACAAAGCAGTAGGATGGGGTACGCAAAGTTTTCGGAGGTGCGAACGAAAACCCGAGGACACTGCGCAAAAACCTCGGACAAGATGTGTCCCCTCAGTGCATACAGTATACGTCCTTCTTTCATGTCGATGCAAGCCTAAGCCTAAAAAAAAAACGAGGAGACACTTAATTTCCGCCTAAGGATATGGCGCGATAGCGTTAAGTGCGGAATTGGTAATTCTCGACTTCCAATTCATAGATTCCTGGCTGGCCTTATACTGCTCCTGGCGCAGTGGTGCAGGGGTTAAGTGACCCGCGACTGCCCTGCGATGACAGGTGCTGCCACTGGTGGGGCTTGTACGTTCCAAGCTGCCCTTCCCGGGCGACCTCTCGCGGCCGATCAGTAATTTAGCTGCCACCTGCCACGGTGGTGAACTTTCTCACAATCCGGTGGGCATGTAGTGGGTTGTGATAGCGCCACAAAGTTACGTCACCTAGGTGACCCATTTAGGCTGTTGGAACGCCCGGAGCAACTGGCTGCCGTCGACCGACAATTTTTCTCTGACACGAGGTTACTAACGCTCTCGCGTTAAAACACATGTTCTTCAGCGAAATGCGAATAGACATGGGAACCTGCATCTGGATGACGCGTTTAAATGACTACCGCTCCGGTCGAAAAAATAGGAAGATACCAAAGTCGACTACACAGCACCTTCCGCTAACTTCAGCGGAGAACGGATACTTTTTTCTCTTAAAGAAAGACCATAGCTTTTAAAGCCACTGCACGCCTATTAAAACTGAGCAATTCTTTTTGGGGGGCTAGTTGGCGCATGTTACCAGAAAAGGGCTGTAGCGCCGAAAAGTACAACACATAGCAAGCGAGACGGGACAGGCCTGTCCCGTCTCGCTTGCTATGTGTTGTCCTTTTCGGCGCTACAACCCTTTTCTGGAAACATGCGTATTAAACTTTGCATTCGCTCACACAGGCCCTATCTCGAGGCGACTTCTTTCTCGTGTCAATAGACAGCAAAATAGAACTGCCGTCTTCTGTTGTACCATATAACCTACTGTTTATTGCCGCGGTAAGGTTCGCTTTATTTCTATTATTTATTTGCATAACTTCTTTTCGAATGGCAGAGAGCTACTCCTGCTTTTAAAAACGTAAACTCATTCGCAGAAACCGCACGGGAGATCATCGGCTCAGCGGCTGCGTCAAGTCGCGTCACCTCAACTTGATAACTGCCGGTCTAAATAGGCTCTATATATCCACACAAGACAGTCGGGACGAGAGGGACGCCCAGTCTCGAGTAGGGCACTACCAGAGCACATTTGCTGCGTCCAGATACACGGCCTGCTGCAGCGGTCTCGAAAGTGCGAAAAGGTGATTAGAGAGTTGTTCCTGTTTGTGCTATCCTTTTTCCCTTATTCAACACACCCATTTAACAGTGTTTACAAGTACTTCCCCCAACGAAACAGGCCTATTCAACCCGCACCATGCACATCATCCGGTTCAGCCCAATCTAGCGTTTACTAGGCGTGCTCTGGTAACGTTTACAACACTCTAGAAAGTAAATAAAAGGCCGACAAGCGTGCTGGACCCCTCTCGCAACTGATCGCTGTGTCTCTAAAAGGTCTTTAAAATTAGAAAGTTAAGTGCTTTTTTGCTGCGATCTTGCCTCTCCACTATTCCCTTCAGCATAACCATGCTCTTCACAGAGCAGAAAAATAGAGCAAGCCGCATCTGCTCTCCAGTATCCGATACGAGGTTGAATGGGAAACCGCGCAATATTGGGAACAACAATGGAAACATCAGAGCGTGCAAGCAACTCAGAAAGGAACAATGCTTGAGCGCCGAGCAAACGAGAACGCCATATCTGTATGCAGCATCTACGATTCGCTTCCTCTCCCGGGGCACGAGCTTTCGCATCGACGAAGAAGCGCGCACGAAATCTGCTGTATTTTTAGACAACGGAAATCAGGCCCACGCAGACCTTCCACATGGGTAGCACGGGTTGCAGCAGTGGCTCGCGGTCAAACAATGAGCGGAGAAGGGCTTTACACTGGAAGAGGCTGCAGCGGTAGAGCGTGGCGCTCCAAGACAGATCACAGAGATTTTTGTTCTTCATTCCTCTCGAACAGAACACGCTCGAGTTGACAAACGTATTTTCTTCGCTTCTCGATCCATGGTTTCCATGGCGCCTTTTCGTCTTGATCGTGCCCTCTTCACGGCTAATTTCTCTCCAGCAAGTGGAGCGAGAGCTCAAGTGCAATTGTCGTCTCAACAGTTTGTGTCTCCTACTGTTAGTACTTTTCTTTTATTCTGAGAGGCGACAGCCCTAAAAGTAAGATGACTCTTATAAGAACGACGTCGCCTGTAGATATATTGCAGCGAACAAGGTTTTACTTGCAAGCAGCGCTGATTACACATAGCAATAGCTGTGGTTGCCTTCATATATGTTTTTTTGAAGACACTGCCTTTCTTATTAATTTTTCTTCTTGTGCTTAGATGGATCATTTGTTCTGTATTTTTTTGCTCATCTATCCTCTTTCGTTGCTCATACTGGCGACGCTACTTTATCCAAATAATAAGGTATTTTTTTCGACAATGGTGGCGTTATTTCCTTCAAGCTAAACACGGTAACTCTGGTCGACCCATTTTGAGGTGTTGAGTTTTCAAAACATCCTCATTAAATCTGCAGCTTCTAAAAGACAAGTGAAGCTCACCGGGACGCCTTCCTGTTCTTGGTTTCTAGTGATTTCAAGAACGAACACATAATTATTCTTGCCGAAGCCCTTTTCAATTGCGAGTCCACCGCTAGCTGTCAGTGTCAAGGAACAATTTTTTGTTATAAAAGCAGAATCCTTCGTTCAATTCAAACGTAACTAATAGGCAGAGCTTTCAGCGTCCAGTTTCTCTAGAATCTGGGGCGCGTTAAACGCCGTAGCAGATGAGTGCCCTCGGAACATAAGAATCTCCTTTTCTCTAAAGAGGGCATTGGCATTGATTGCCGTTAGCAAGCGCGAAGATTACCGTTTTCCGGTACTGTCAAAAGAATATTTGAATCTATTGGGAACCATTCTGCCTGTGGAAACAAGTCATTTGAATGCAACCTCATTTTTTTAACCATCATGAACAGAGCATTGCATTTAAAGAAGATTACTCTCCAAATAAAACGCGTAAAAAGATACAAGGGTTGTGGACATAATAAAACGTGATTGATCTGGTTGTGTTCGCCTCGTTCTGGAACAGCGTCATCGCGCCGCCATCAAGAATGCTGATAACAAAAAGTTACCGGCAACAATAGGACATTTAAAGCCCGCTCGAAATTCAATTCGAGTAATGGACCTGGTCGCAAGCGAGTGCTTTATTTGGTTAAAAAAATATTCGGAAGAGTCAGAAACATCAGTTCTTATAGTTTTACTTCATGAAGTGGACTCGTTTTGCGCGTAGGTTCTTCATAAGAGCACGCAAGTTCTTATCATTCGCTACTGTACAACACCTCGTTTTCTTTTTAATTTCCTTCTTGCTGGAGTTAAAGTCAGGATTCAAAAACTTTCTCGCCCTGCTTTCACCTGGAATTCTGGCGTCTCCATCTGCGTGGTGCGGTGAAGATAATGCCGCATGAAAGCTACTTGCTCATTTCATTTGCTGTTCCACGCACTTGGTTTGACCGACCTGCACCAGCATTGTTGTGCAGCATGGTAGTTTTCTTTCCGCGTTTTTTTTTTTAAACTGCAGTGTGTCATTGTGTATGTGACTCTTTCGGCTTCCTCGCAAGAGGACAGACTTTCTTTTGGCTCGTGTTTTTTGTTTCATTCCTTTCCTTAAAGCCTTTTTGTTAATATAAGCGGCTGGTTTCCTGTTACAACATATTACCATGCACGCTTGCCTGAGTCATTTAGACAACTTTTTAGGAGATTTTCTTACAAACTGCTGCGTTGTGCATTGTGGCCTGGGATTTTGTATAACGACATTTGTCCCCCAGAGAATTGTTATTGCCACAACATCGTGAACTACAGGTTTCTGGTCTACTTTTATCTTTTATATTGCTGGTTTGTTGCAGTGTCGTATGTTCTGCAGCGTTTGTTCACGGTTACCTCTAATCCTGTGTCGTAAGCTTTCCCTTGTAGTTGAAAGGGAAACTCTCATACAGTGGGCCAGCTACAAATAATTATGTCTAACGAAAGCTTATGCTTGTCCCGGAGCATAATACTAATACCGGCTAAAATATTTATCTTCCTTGTGCATAATAAATTCAAGCTTCCATCGCGTTGAAGTGTCGAATGATTGATTCAAACTATAGATAACAGAAAACGGTAAATACGCATACTTTATGCATATTTCTGAAAATGAGTAAAAACCAATTTTCACTTTTCTGCCCCGGTAATTCGTGCTTGTATAATTGGCTCTGTCAAAGACAAACGCTATAGGGGGCAATATTTTTACTAATCACTATAAACGAAACCACCGTTCACTTCATACGATATATGCGCCGAAAACACGGCCATAAAAAATTCCTTGCAGGTAAATGAAACCGGCCGCTATTAGGTTGTTCCAGCATCCATAAGGCATCACCGACATGAGAAGCCACAGCCTGGTATAAAAGAAAACGCAATGACGCCAAAGAAGCTTTATTCAATCGTTTTCTGTTTAGAAATTAACGGCAATAACATATGCTTTGTTAAACACATACTAAGAGCGTTTAGCTATAATTCCGCCTTTAAATTGGGCACCTCCTTTTCTCTCCCGTCCAACACTCAGATAACTCTATTCTGTTGTTTTCTTTTGAGATTGGGCACAAGGAAAAAATCATGATGGGAGGTTCTTTCAAGTTGGCTTTCTCGTGAGTGTGTCCTCGATGAGAGAGAAGTTTTTAGGTACTTCATTGTTCGATCAAGCTTGGTAAACACTGTACCTGCTAGCCTCTGATAGCGTCCCGGAGGCACGTCTTATAAGTCGCAGAAGGTTTCTTTACCTGAAGTACAACCAACGATCGCAAGGTGGAAAAGCCGGCAACCATAATCTTGCACACGGAGTGAAAGCGATCGAGAGAATCTGGGCGAAACAAGAAATAAACAGGGCTCTAGAGCTGAGCGCCTGGTTTCTAGCACCTCAAGGGAAAAAAAAAAACCTTGCACGGCACTTAGTGCAGTTTTGAGTTTTGTACTTATTTCATTCTGCGCATTGCTTTTCACCGTTAGTGGTGGCATTACCTCCATACGTGTTCTTGCGACGCCCCACCGAAAGCACAGCTTCCCGATGGAACGGGAGAAAAATATGAGTGAGAGATTTAGGCTCTTCTACCTTGGCAGCAGCAGGGCAAAATAAAGAAGCAGATGTAAGCTTCAAGCACAAACTCAAATTCTGAAATTTTCGCTCTTTCGGTTTTGCTTTTGCGGTGCGACCAAATAGAGAAAGAGCCAGAGGTCACCCCTCCCTCTCCTTACTCTATTTCGGAGTCGCGTCGGCGGTCTGGGTTTTTGGGAAGAAAAGGCATTCGCATGGCCGAGTCGGTAAATGAGGGAAGGTATTGCGCTGAATGGAAGGGAACCTGCTTCGCACGAACTGCGTCAATTTGGGCGGAAAAAGGAAAGAAAGGGAGGCGACAGCAGCAGTTGAGAAAAGGGCGTACCGACAAGACACGCCGCTAAGGCGACAGCAAAACACAGACATCGTGATCTCCGTCACGCTTTGCGAAACAGCCACGCTAGATAGCCTGCAGTTCTTTCTTTTGTTGTTGTTGTTGTCGTTTTGTTTGTAAGGACTTAAACGCGCGTGTGCTCCCTGTGCTGGCGTTGCGCGTGTGCCGTGTAGCGCTTGCGTCGTTTCGTACATATGCAAATAACATGGCGGTTACCTGAAATGTCCGTACATGTTTTCAGCTGCGGTATTTTTGTGCTGTGCCTTTTTTTCCTAAACACTTGTGCCTAACATCCCTGCGAGCATGGATTCCAAGATATCCGTATCTAAACATCACATGCGTGCTTTCGATACCAAAGATGACTTTGATTCCTTTGAAGTGTTTGTTTTAGCTTGCCAGTGCGTGTACATTTCCTGGCGAGTCGTATCGGTTTCTTCCATAGGAGAAATGTCGTGCATTCCAGTGCTTCTCAATGATTGCTCCAAATTATAGGTAATGGTACAAAAGCTTTCGCATTACTTTTGAAAAATTGTCTCAATGCCACATGTTTCCTGAGTCTAGCGCACAAGTCATGTTGTGTCGGCGGCATATGCAGAGTATCAGAGAGTCGGGAAATTGATTGTGGCGTTAAAGACTGTTCCATTGCGGCGCCTGTATGTTAGTGGAGGCGAAGTGAACATTTCATGAGATTCAGGCGCGCGTTAAAGAACCCATGAAGTCGATATTAATCGGAAGCCCTGAAGACGACGTGCCTGAGAGCCCAATCTGTTCCTTAGTGACGCGAAAAGCCATCGATGAATAAATCAGCTGCAGAAACTGAAACAGAAACTGCGTCGCTACGTTGCCTCCGCCACGATGACGAGGCTCACTACCTATTCAGACAGTAGGTCTAGAAATGAATGAATGAATGAATGAATGAATGAATGAATGAATGAATGAATGAATGAATGAATGAATGAATGAATGAATGAATGAATGAATGAATGAATGAATGAATGAATGAATTACGCTTGATTTGACGACATTATGTACAATTGTTTTGACAACATTACAAGCTCCTTTGCAACCGGGATTTAGGGAAACACTGGCGCATTGAAATGCATTTTCTTTCGCTTTAGCTACGTTCATTTTTATTAGTCACTATACGACGCCTACTCACCAAAGCCAAGGAATTGACGGAGAAGCACGAATTTGTAGGGGGCTGCAGTTCATTTTGACCTTCTTGGACAGAAGCATAAGTATCTGGGGGTCTTTGCATTTCGCTTCCAATCTACGCTTATGTGTTAGCGTGCGTGCGTGGGTATGCGGCGAGGGCGTCGAGGGTTTGAAAGTTTGAAAGTTTGAAACTTTATACAGAAGTAATTACAAATGCCATGTTTATACAGAAGGATAAAAATAGAGGTCCCAGAGTTTGGCACTCTTGCGGGACCTCTATGTACAAACGCCGAGGAGAACAAATACCAACATGAAGCAGCATTGCATATCAACACTCACTTGTTAGCGATATTTCTGCACAACGGAAAAGAAAAACAAAAAGTGAAAAGTTTTTCTGTTCGGCAAAACAAAAAAAGAAAAAAAACAATAGTTAAAGCGCTGCTTGTAGAGCACCTTCAGTTTAGCTTTCTCGTTCACGCGGGGACTGCGTTTCGAATCAGTAAAAAACATTGCCCTTCTTATTTTCACCGCAACATAAGTTTGATCACAGTTAGCGAGAAGGAAAAATGTATTTGCTCAAAAACCTCACTAGATGACAGCGAGGAATCAAATGTGACTCAGGAGTGCAGAATACCGCCTCGCTCTTCTCTCTGCCCTGGGTTTAGGTCAGGAGGTGCATCCTGGCACTTCTGCATTCTTGTCAACGCACGAAAAATTTTCCTTATTCTTACTTTTTCAGAGCATCTGAAGAAGAAAATAAAACAAACGTGCGCTATCTAACCCTTTCTTCTTCCTTCCATTCGCCAAAAACTCCAAGGTTACGATGCTTATACTGACAGCCTGACAGGTAATGCGTCGGAAAAACACACAAAAGTAGTGGTACATATATTCCTCTCGTTTTTATTCTGGACTTGTGCAGCCCACCATTATTTCCTGTATATCCTGTTTTGTTCAGCGCAAACGGCGCTCTCTTTGTGTTTGTGCTCGAAGATACGCTCTCCCATTTTTCCCGTCGCTTCCGGAAGGAGATGCATTTAGAAGGCAAAGCAAAACACCTGCAGGCGTCTCGTCTCGCATGCACTAGACGCGAATGCTTTGATCAACGTTGTTCTTTCTCTACAAACGTAGACGGCATCACGAATTTCGTTTTGCACATCGCCTACTACGTTGCTGCGCAGGTTAGCGTGAAGCGTAAAGCTGTATGGAGGTGCCCTCTCGCATTGGCACCAACGGTGTCTCGCTACGCGACCCCATTTCAACGTCTCGGAAAACACGTGCCTTTTGTGCAGCCACGAAGCTGTGGTGTGAAATCCCTGGAAATGACGTGGATTCCCGCGTGAAACGTGTTCTTTAGAACGCGCTAAGAATATCTCAAAACATCGCTTTTCTTCTCCTTATTTTTCACAAACCCCCCCAAGAAAAGAAGCTTTAACACTGATATTCGCATTAGCATATTCGTTCCTGCACGCATGAAACGTCCTTTCGTGTTCAAAACGATAGCCGCCTTGCTTTCATTCCGGCTTGTTCGTCCTCTTTTAAGCACACTGCATGTCGCGTTCTTTGCTCAATTCCCTTTCGTCATAGCATAACTGGAGCAAGCCTATGAGACAGAATTGCAATATTAGTAGCACGTCTCTTGCAAAATGTTAGAGTCCTTATATTGGATTTTCATCGCGAAAAGTTCTAAGTGACCAAAAAAAAAACTTTAAAACAGTAGACAATGTGCAATGCTTATCGATCAAGAGGTTCTTGTGCAAAGGCACGTTGTTCTTTTTCGGCTCACTAGCCCAGTACATTTGTTTTCGAAGCTTGAAGGCAACCACAGTCAGATATAAACAAGGCAAGTAGAACAATTACCATCTGGTATACTGGGCCGTAACGGAAGTGGACGAACATGGAGAATTCGACTGAGAAGCCGAAAAGAAAAAGCAGAGAGAACTCAGGCTATTTGATGAAAAGCAGAAATACGCAAAAGCGAGTTAAAAGAAAGAAACGTGAAAGTTTCCTAGCTTGCCACGAAGGAACAAAATTACAGTCTCGAAGATGCCCGGGAAAAATCGAAGTGGCGGCACGCCGCAGATGCTGCGTGAAGAAGAAAAAGGACAAAGAGAAAAAACTGCCATCAAGGAAGTAGCACTTTCACTTGACCAGCTGATCACAAGAATTCTCTCCGGGCGGAAAAAGGACTCGAAGAGGAGCGGAGAAGTGCAAATCTTAAGAGCAAAGGTCGTGGTGGATCGAAGGAAGGCGGCAAGAGCAAGATTGTGCGAGGTAAGGGCGGAAACTGCGGTTAACCATTGATGCGCTGGCGAACGACATTGATTCGCCGTCCACGTTAAGCATGTGCGCCCACCTGAAACAAAGCTACTGAAGTCACAAAGAACAACCTCTGCTGCACTGTGAACATTCTTCTGCGGTGTCTATGATTTCTCAGATATTTTAAGTTTAAACTTTGTGCGATGCGTACAAAGCCGCGCTTGTCATCAATACGGGTGTGGCGGGCTGGGCTGAAACCTGTAAGAGTAGCTAAGGGGCCGAGGAAAAGGCACAGAACAAAGCAAGTTGGAAGCAGGAGCCGACACTAGCCTTTCAGATGAAAGAATGCGCGAAGGTTACAAATTAAGCGAAAACCAAGACATAAAATTTTGAAGGTAAAGATATCTTCGCTTCTTATAATGCGTTCGCCCAGAACCATTCACTTAACACGTCAAAATGATGAGTTCTAATAGTGGATCTGAAAGGGACGACGCACGTCATCGGCTCATCGCAGACAAAACAAAGAAGGCGATGAAGGACTTAAGTAGGACGAGAGAGAGCGGTGAGTATTTGACATGCGACGGTGTCACGTCCAGAGGAGAACCTTACGTAGTAGAAGTGGAAAATATTACTCAAGATAAAACCAGTAAAGGGAAGGACATGGCTGACCAAAGGTAGGAGGCCAGCCGAACAGAGGGCATAGAACCAATTCACGTGCAATGAGGGGCCGTCGTGCCAGCACGTACACTTGACCTCAATGCAGCACACGCCCGCTGATAGAGAGCGCGGCCGACCACTCGGGAGGCGTACACGGATCAAACTAAATACAGAGATCGATGAAGATGGAAAGAGGCAGACAGCAGGAAAAGGGGAAGAGGCGTGGTCATCGATATCGCTAATGACGCGTGTCTCGAGGTCTTCATCGCTACGCGACGGCAAGGGGTGTCTGCCAAGCACAGCGGGACAGCGAAGCAGCTGCACGTCCTTTCGTTCCCTCTACGCAGTGTCCGGTCTTCCCACCTTTTTTTTCCTCCTTTCTATCTGTTCCTTCCTGTGCTCCCCGAGAGCAGGCAGGCGTTGCGCGTTTTCCGACAACCGTCGATCGCCTCCGCTTGTTTCTTCCCGTGATTTTTTCCTTTGTGTTTTGTTTCATTTGCAGATCCTATCCCGACTATCGTCGGCAGCACGTCGGCTGCCGACTTGCCAAGTCGTTTCCGCCAAGCGGGGGCGCGTGGGTGTTAAACATAAGGCTGCTCCATACGTCATGACCGGCCGGCAGATGCCAGACCGGAACGTCTGTCTGAAACCAAAGGGCGTGCATTAGAGAGCAAGGGAAACAAAGCAGAAGAGGCGTTTCAGCCTTCACTTTCCAGGCCTATCTTCACAGAGGGAGAGATCTGTTCTTTCATGTAGTGTCTACAGCGGCAATGCGTGCGTTCTTTTAGGGCGTCACGCAAGGCCACACCGGCGCACTGGTGTACTACGCTTGCCTGAATCTAAATGAATCTCTGGAAATCGAATACGTAGCGATTTAAATAACAGCGCTGAGTGAGAAAAAGAAGCGTGGCATCTATAAGTTTCCCCTACCTTTCTTCCTTCCTCCATTCCTCCCTATATCCCTCCCTCTCTTCCCTTCCTATCTTGATGAATGCCTCGTCGCTGTCGGCCGGCAGTACGAATGGGATTCTGGCGGGGCAGATGAAGTTCGTCTCTGCGTGACGTCACTCGCTGTTGTCTGGCGCACTCGCCTCGCCGGCCTGCTTTGACCATAGAGCGTCATTTGCGAGCTCCGGGAGCAGCGGCTGCGGAGAGAACGGGTGTTGCCAGTTGCGCGCTGGAGGCAAGAACCGGGCCCTAATGCGCTTCCTGTATGCACAGCCAGTTCGCCGACGCACGAGGCTAGGAAGAACCAAAGAACTAAGTACACAGGTGAGCTGAGGCGAGTACAAAGCTAACGATGAAGGGAAAAGCTTCTCTTCAGGACCAACTGCGGAGCTACCGTGCAGCTACTGGAAAGACGCCAAATGAGCGTCTTTTCTCTCCGACTACTTTCTCAGCCTTTTCGGCCGTCTCTATGCTTAAGCCTCTGAGCAAACATATTGCGACGTTACCTTAGACATAAAAAATGCGTTAAAAATTTTAGTTCTTGAGCTATTCTGTTTCCTCTGCAAAACTTTTTAGGGCACGAATAAAGAAATGTGCGCAGAGAAGAAAGGTAGGCCGCGCACTTTGTTCTTTTTTCTTAAGCCTCAAATCATGCCCTTTTTAAAACTCTTTGGCTTGGTCAAAGCAAAGAGAAGCGTGTCAACTACTGCACGAAACTTTCCTTGAAATACAAGATCACCAGACGCAGTTTTAAGTGCCCTGTGTTGTTTTGTCGTCTTTCTGGTTGAAATGACTGCACCTGAGTCCGACGGAGTACGAGACATTATTTTGAGCCATAACGCTACCAGATGCAAAAGACGATCTCCGGGATGTACATAAGTCTGACCTTCGTGTAGCCTTGCAAAGCCGCTTAGCAACAGTCTTTTGCCCGGGCTGGTCCCGAAATCGGTCCTTGGCTGCTTTGTACCAAAAGCGATGTTCAACGATAATTGACCATGCACAATGGCGACCTTCATGATTGTGAATTTTTATGGCGCAAGGGCTTCTGGGGCCAAAGAGCTCCATGGCGCAAGTGAATTTTCTTCTTTGGAGTTAAATACCCACTTCCTAAGCATTTCACCATAAAGACGACGATCACCAGGCACGGGAAAACTTGTACCCAATGTATCACCTGCGGGTACCCAGTGGCTCTGGGGATCGAACCCCGCATCTCCCGCAAGCGAGGCGGATGCTCAAATCACTAGGCCATCGCTGCGGTATACGACGGCGACCGGGAAATTTTGCCCGAGTTATTTCCAAAATTTGACCTTGGTGGTTTGGAAAAGCTTTCGCACTACTATAAAAAATTAAAATCCTAAGGTGTGTCATGTCTATCAAATGTATACCATGGTGTTTCATGTCCACCATGGTGGCTTGCCGTTTGACCTTTGGCATTTTTCCTTAAATGAGTCTCGTCGAGGGGGCGCTACATTTAGGTAACGTGACATGACGTCAGCTTATGGCGCCTATATAAATGCCGCGCTTCCCTCATTACCCATTGAAGAAGAAGAGTCGGGGCCGTCTGAATAGCCATGCCAGAGCTTCCGCTCGACCTTTGGGTGTAACTGTGGTTAAACCCTGCTAACTTTATTTTATACCTTCTTGCCGGCTATGGATCACAAGAACAGGCCTTATTTCGGTGTTCAAGTATCCCTCATATATCACAAGTTTCAGCTGGTTAGCAGGAAACGCAACATTGAAAGGTTATCAAGCATACGGACATTGAAGCTTTGAGTGTCTCTATAATTATTTTTTTTTCTGGGTTCATAAAATACGCGTTAAGTCGAAGCAGGTCATTGACACAGTTGTCGTAGCACATAAATAAATAATGAAAATTCATGTTTTCACGTGGCAGGAAATAGCTTACAACGAAATACCTAATATTTATCTTTAATCCCTCATGCGTCTACGTTTCGAGCTGCATATATGAGAATTCTTGGGACAAAAATAAGGTGCACAACTTTTGCACATTTATCAAATAATGCGCGCCCTCGTAGTGAAAGAAGGGTGGAACAACAAATGGCTGCCGCTTCATTTTGTTAAGCACAGTTCTGACCAATATTGATGTAGCAACAAGAACATTTCTGGTTCTGTTTTCCGAATACATCCACCCTGATTTGCAGATAAGGCAGTGCATCTGCGCCGGGTTCATATAAAGTGCTGACACCTTGCTCAATGCCGAAGCAAGAGCTCAACTACGGACAGAAGAGTCGTCGTTAAGCCCTGTAGGTAGAGCGAACCTCTCAAGTGAGTCGAAGCAAGTGAAAATTATTGCGAATAAATGCACTCAAAGTAGAATAAGCTTGCTTCGTTTCCTTGACAATATCTTGCGCAATTATTGCGATCGTTAGGGCCATTTCTTAGTAAATTAGTATTAGAGAAATGAAAGATTCAGGAAAAACAAGGTATGTTTTTCATCGTGTTCAGGGCAGTGTCAACATAAATATTTTTTTCTTTCACCTGAATGTCAGCGTATTGTCCTGAATTCGAATTACAGGCAGGTATAATAAAGTGAAATTATGGTCGCGGATTCGATTATAATACGTATTCTATAAAAATATTACAACACAGTCGTTCTGCGGCAAGATTACTTGGCATGGGAACAAAAGGTACACACGTTCTGCTAAATGTTACAAATTTACTCAACACAGTCATCCAGGTGGTGCATACGAGTTGCCTATCTGAGTTAACCGTTGTTAACACAGTGCGTTATTCCAAGTGATTTCTGGATTTATACCTTCCGGAATTTGCCTAAAGAAAGAGACAACATAAAAAGCAAAGCTAAAAAATAAAATGAAAAAAAAAAGGTTTCGCACATCTAAAAAGAATGGACCATTAATCTTCAATGTCCTCATAACAGTATATTATAAGTTTCCAATTTTCAAAGTATTTCTCCGAGAATTTTGCACGTGTATTTTAAAAATCACACATATTGTTGATTGCCTCGTTATAGTTTACACATCGGTAATAACATATGAAAGATAGAAGTCATCGTGAAAAGCGGCTTTAGAATATATAACAATCTGCACTTCGAAGTACCTGGTAAGATATAATCAAAAACTCTGTCTCTTCGTAAGTTCCTCAGTGACATTGCAAGCTACGTAAGCTTAGGTTGTAAGCTTGGATGATAAAATTTATGTATCCGAATATAGGTTACCTGCTTCTTATTTTGAAATCATATTCATAAAAAACTTTTTGTACATTGGCGCTAAAATCACAATGTGCATTCCTCATGCTTTAGGGAGCACTATTTTTGTTTTGTATGCCATGATAAAACTTATCAAAATAATTCTGCTCAGCGGCAGAAAACTGAACTGCAGCTTAGTGATTTGGCATTGTCATTAGAACACGCTAGTGAAGTTTGAAAATTTCGTTGTTTGTTTCACTTGCCAGCACGAAACTGCTAGTCTTAATCAGCACAGTGCAGTCATGAAGAATTTATTATATATTGTGCCACGCAGCACCGCTTTAGTTTCCGCATAGCGTGACAGATAGTCCGTCGCGACAGTATTGCACTAGGAACAATATATATTAAGCACGGCAACGGAGAAGACTTCGTTTTACTAATCTGCTGTCAAAATATTTAAGAGCAACATATGCAGTGTAGTACTGGTCGGAGGGTCTTAATACCCGGCATGATAGAACTAGGAGTGGCATGTCTCATTCCTTCATATTAGCGTTAACGGTAAACAATTATTGTCGATGCGGCATGTCAGCATAAAAGTGTAAGCTAGTGTTCGAGTTGCAACTGTTCAACACCTTTGAGAAAAATGAGTAAGGGCTCTGATTTCTATTAGTCGACGGATGCAATGAGGTCACAGTTGTGTGTCGTTTTGTGAGATAGGTCTATGGGCACTCCGACGTTTATGGCTTGGCTTGTCTATCATCTTCGTAAAATTTTCTTGAAACATCTTAAACCTTCCTTAATGTATCCAGAAAAGTATTATGAGAATTTAGTAGGAGAGCATAACAGCGATTAAAACGACCTTTCTTGCAACCTTGTCAGGCTCGGTATAACAGGAAAAAACAAACAAGCAAGGATCCCCATGATGTGGCTCACGTAAAACTGACATCAATACGACGGGCCCTAATCATGCTCCATATAACTGAAAACGTTGTCGAACAGCTCTTTCTGCGAGTAATGAGGGTTATTAAAAAAACGTTCTTTAACAAAGAGGAAGTGCCGGTGTACTAGCATCGTCTAATTGTTACACGTCCATCGCAGGAAGTAATCAGGTATCAGACTCACGATAACCAACCCAGCTTGCCGAAAGGAAAATATGAATGGGATAAACTTGACGACGGTACAATAAAAATGTTCCTGCGCTCGAGTTCGTTCAGCAATTTTCGTTTGCGATGTTACTTGGTCACGCCAAAGTCGGCTTGCGGATTCAGCAGTTGCTCAAAAAACCAGAAAATGAATATGCGCACAAAGAAAGCTCAAGGAGAAAAAGCGACGAGAGCATCAGATTGCTGATGACAGTCAGCGTACCTCGTGTGCGACGTAAATGCACCCATGCGTGTGCATTTCTACCTGTGTAATGACAAGGTAACGAACAATACCCTGACATTGGCATTCTTGCTGGGAGTATTTCGGCCCGTGATTGAGATTAAAGTGCATACGCACACAAGATTTTAAGCGTAATATATGCACTTCTGCAACCAGGGGTAACGTGATTCGATGCCGTATGCATCAAGTTTGCGCAAACCAATATCTACTCAGCGAGAGGAACGTCGCCTGTGATGGTTTTTTTTTTTGCGGTTTCTGTGTGTTGGTTTTCAGAGATACGATACGTGGACAACACGCAGTACAAGCAATTACTTATTTCCTTTCGCGGCAACTCCAATTAATAATGTTATTGTTAGGTACGGTATGGTATTATGGTATGGTGTGATATGGTATGGTATGGTATGGTATGGTATGGTATGGTATGGTATGGTATGGTATGGTATGGTATGGTATGGTATGGTATGGTATGGTATGGTGCATAGTGTCCCAAAGCGAAAACACTGGCTGTGAGGGATGCCGTATTGAAGGACTCTTAACTCCGACCACCTGAGGTTTCTTAACGTGCACTGACATCGAACAATACACGGGCGCCTTGTGTCTCGCTTACATCGAAACACGGGCTCCGCAGCCGTGATTGAACCCCCATCTACCTTTGCATCTTGTTTGCATCTTATTTTAATACCTTTGCATCTTGTTCGACAATGTACTGCAGTTTTTTCTCTTTTTGTGTTATCCTTGAACCCCCAGTGTTTAAATTTTCACACTTTATTCTTATCTTCATTCGAACTTTAATCCACTACCAATATTGGTGTTTGCATATTAGTGAGTTTCTTGTGCCCCCCCCCCCCCCCCCCCCCCCCCTATGTAATACTCTCTTCCAAGAGAGCCTTTAGGGTATTTGAATAAATAAATAAATCTTCCGGCTCAGGGGTCGAGCGCCCTAACCATCGAGCCACGGCGGTGGGTATCACCGTTGTTGTTATTTTTTTATTGCTATTACCGGGCGGCATTGAACGCTAATGGATCGCCAATCACGCATTACTTGCTCGATGCATCTATGGCATCGATCGGGTTACAATTGCCTTTATTCTAAGCTGGTGGCGACGAAAGCATAATGTGCGTATACCTGATATGTATACAAAACTTCTCAGTGAACAATGGCGAACCAACATTATGCACTTACTGTGTTTAAGCTGCTTCTAATTACTTTGTTAGGGCAGTAACAAGAACTGCAGAAAATTTTTTCAAGTAAATTTAGGTAAAGCAACAAAACCAAGTCGTGTGTGCGTCTAAAATGGTAAAAAAGTACCCCAGGAAACCTGTTTGTTGTTGTGATCTGCGTGTCATGCGAGCAGGAAGTAATTTGTAGGCCTTCCTTCTGAACTGAAGAAGGGCGCGCTTTCTTACGAATTATCAGCTATCACTTGCATGGAAATATAGAGCTGCAGGCTTCAGGTGTGGCGTACATGGTGGGAGGTTATGTGCATTGATTATAGGAGTCGTCAAACTTCATACGTGTGTGGACAGCAAGCGTTCAACTTCTTTAAAAGCTCCCGCGCAATCCCCATTATCTCTTATGCGCACTTAGGTAATTTCATTATTGTCTTGAACCTGCGTATATACAATGCGCCTTTCGACCCTTACCTATAGCGTATTTCCTTTGTGTCGACCGGTACGCGCACCATCTTTGCCAAAAGTAACCACAATGCATTGTTTGCTTTTCACTCGTATACTGGAGCCCTTACGGCTAACGACCAAAAGGCCTTAAAAAGTGAGGATGCTTGTTTTTCTTACTTTACAGAGATTTAGAGCTTGATGGTTGGTATATGTGCTCCGATATATGAATGAGAAGCAAACCACGCAGGCTGGTGACATTTGCCAAAGACGATACGTCTACAGTTGTCCGAAATGATATATGAATGATGCGTTGTTTCGGTAATGTACTCCCGAAAATTGCAAAGTATACAGTTGTGCTGTTTTCATATTCTGTATATGTACCTGGTATATATTTCTCTCTACCCCTATCCTATTCAACTATCGCTCCCCCATTTCTTTCTCTTTCCCTGTCCTTTTATTCCCGTTAGCCGCAGCTCAGGTTTCAATGGCAGATGCCGCGGCTACCATTATCTTTTCCTTCCATTGTTATTTTAATAATAAATACCACTAACGACCACAACAACAGTCTCGTCCCTGCTGAGATGAACACTTGCTGTCTATTAGACACTGTCCGCTGTAATTGCGAAGGCTACACCACAAACGTGCTCCGCATACATTCTCTTAGCTAGATTTCTTTATTTCCATTATTTTCTCTCTCATTCTGAGTTTATTCACTTCCCAATGAGGTAATGAAGACGCAGCCGACGAGACACAAGGTATGCATGCAACTTGCAGGTATAAATGAGATCGTTTAAGTCAAGACTACCCACGGAAGCCGCTCGTTACTCGCTTTTCGTGTCAGTTGCAGCTGCTCTGACGCAAAAGTGAGACAGCCAGGCTATCCGCAGTTGAAGAAGAAACAAAGAAAGAAGCTTTCCAGAAAACTCCCCACACCTACCCGCAGTAGTGGACAGGACGCGCACGAGTACCAGTAGTAGGATCTGTAGAGGAGGAAGTCTGGTGGTTCAAAACTGGCGGAAGGTGAAATGAGCCGCATCATCGGCATGCGAGCAGTCCTCTCCGAAAGAGGGCGGCAGCAGCGGCAGCAGCGGCAACAGCAGTGCCGCTCGCACCACGAGAGAAAGAGAGGGGGAACAGAGGAAGCAACTCAGGGGCGCAGTAGGCTGGCGGCACGGACAAGCAGTCCATTATCCGCTCGGAACGCCCACGCTACCCGAACATCCCGGTGTTCGAAGCCAGGCGAGTGGAGGAAAGAACGCACAGGAAGAAAAAAAAAACGGGTGGTGGGAGAGCGAGGCGAACAATGAGGAAGAATGCGCAGCCAGCCGAGGTCAGAGTGACTTTGGCGGGAAAGCAGAGCCACCGCTGGCACGAGTCTAGCATAGGAAAGGCAGGCACCCGAGAGGCCACAGCCATGCCACAACCGAATTTTCTTGGGCATGGCTCGGTGGTGGTTGAATACGAAGGTGCGAGGCTCGCTATTTATTGTTTATGAGGAGAAGCGATCATCTTTGCGCGTAGAAAAGCCGAAGCATTAGAAAACTCGCGCAAAAATGTGTTGTTTCTATTGTTATAGTAATCAACATTCTATTTCAAGATCCAAGGTGCGATGGCAGGTTCCTGCACACAGCGTCTGACGAGTAAACTGAAGTACTATAGGCGAAAAAAAAACCAAAATTTTATTGTGTTGTGTGTCTGTTTTAATGGCGCATAAGCATCTAAGGCTACCAAGCGCCAAGCTCAAGGTGTAAAACGAAAATGTGGTGGCCGGGTCCTTCAGCTTCTAAATTTCCGGTTCATAAAAGCCGCCTAACAAGGAAATATGCACCGTTGTAGTTTGCTCTCACATACTGCTCGCTTAAAAACGTTCGTTAATCCCGCGACCAACGACATAGTAATCATGTGTTCAGCCGCTCACCTCAGATAATTCCTCAGCAGAGCACTAGAAATCACTGGTCTGAGGTCGTCGGCCAGAGAAGTTTTTCACAGGAAAGCGCAAAGGTTCGTGGCATCTTCGCGGCGCGCACAGAGGAGGTACGCGAGAATATATCCATGCGTAGAGTCCACGACGTGACCCGTCCAACCCGGCGCAGATTGCGTCCCCCCCCTCCCCCCCCCCCCTTCGTCGGCGCCCAGCGCGCGACAGGAAAGCCATTGCTACGCGATTTCCCCCGCACGGTGCCCGATAAGAAGAGATGCCGCCGGTCTCCGTCGGAGGACGAAAAGCCGCGGTGCTGTTGTCATCGTCGCAGCCCGGTCTCTGTTCTCCCTCTCACACCTTTTCCTTTTCTCGCTCTCTCCTTCTCGTCCCCCCGACCTTTATACGGCATCGTCCTCACCCTTTTTCCTATCCTTCTTCCCTGTTTTCTTCCTTTCCTCCGACCCTTGCTTGCGCTGCGCCACGCACCCCCGCCGGTGGAACTGTGCCGCGGGCAGAAAGCGAGCGGCTTGGCTTGGCTTCGTGCGCCAGGATCTCTGTTTGACGGATGAAAGGGAAAAGGGGGACGAGATAAACCTGCGTTGGGGCGCGTCGCGGGTCGGCGCTGAAATTGACGACTCTGTTCGACTGCCGCAGATCGGGCAGCAGATGGAAAATGTCCCCCTCTTCCCGGCGCTTTGCCCCGCGCCGGGAGACTGTTCGACGTTTTGTCCTTCGTTCTTTCTCAAACATCCAGCTCGGGGTTGGGCAGAGATTTTTTGGATTTTCATTTTTTTTTGTTCGTCGTGAGACTTAGCTGCTCAGAGTCTGTAGTAAATCTTAGACCAACGTTCAGTGCCCTGCTGTGTTTTCAGCCGTTTTCATTGCTGTGCTTGCGGCTACTTCGCTTATACAAACAGTTCAACTTAAGCTACTTGACAGTATGGGGAGTATGAAAAAAGCAACAAACCTCAGGGTGAGTTCCAGTTTTCAATTTTTTTCAAGTCCAAACAAAATTGCGGAGATTGCATTTCTTTCTAGTTTATTCGCCCTGTTTTTACCTTGAAGCACTATTAAAAACCTCATTAAAGGTTTTACGAGTATATTTTTCTGTAACAACTTTTTTTCTTCATGATTTGCGTCGATTTAATAACAAAAATTGAGGCTTGAGCCTGCGTATAGATTTTTTTTCGAATAAAGTTACTATAACAGACTTTAACTCTTGAAGTGACTCGTTTGCGTTATGCCTTCTGCAAATAGTAAAAATGCATGCACTTTGTCCCAGGACACAGGGCGTGAATCTTTTCTTCTTCGAAAATCGGGGAGATACTTTCCGCTTCTGTACCTAGATTTTTGTGCAAATTATATGGGCGCTAATCGCAGTAACGTGTTCAGTTTA
This sequence comes from Amblyomma americanum, assembly GCF_052857255.1. NCBI lineage: Eukaryota > Metazoa > Arthropoda > Arachnida > Ixodida > Ixodidae > Amblyomma > Amblyomma americanum. Next base: position 18,148,356 of record NC_135502.1, on the reverse strand, counting down.
GATGTTCAGTTTTCGCTTTGGGGTTGTACAGTTAACAATACAGCCTACAGAACCCTTGAACTCATTCGGCGTAGAATAAAACACTTCGATAGGTTTTTTAGCATGGCAACTACAGCTGCGTCGAAATTGCAGCTTTAATCTGTTCTCAAGATCACGGTATAGTCTCTTTTTTCTGAAGTCGTGGCCGTCATGGTGCGTCCACGTAGCCAGTCCTCTCTTGACTGGAGCTCCGGATTGCTGCTGGTGGCTTTGAAAGCGGGGTACCTGCACCGTGTCGGACTTTCTGGAACACGGGAACCCTTTCAAGGGTGAACTGCGGGAAGCCGCGCCGATGCACCTAATGGCACGAAAGCTTCCTGGACATAGGTGTGTGCGCGCCTATGGTGGAACACGACAGAACCTCCACACGCCACTGCGACTCTTTTCCGGCGGTAATTTAGAAAAAAAAAGACAAAGGCAGTGAGGCTTATTTTGGGTGGCACTGCTCGCAGCATGAAGGGGTTTCATTACAAGAACTTCTCTTGCGGTATTGATGGTTTCGATGCGAGCATAGAATGAATTTTCAGTAAGCCTAATAACAGATCGGTGACTACGAATAGCTTCCTAATTTTCTTATTAAGAGGCTTGTAATATGTGAGTCCTGTGTAGGATATGCTCTCTGTGCGAACCAGTACCTAATAAGAAGGCGCGCTCTATATAAGATAGCACTAAGCATTGATAGCGTTGGCAGTACAAATTTCGAAGCAGGTACTTGGACATGTTTATTATTTATTTAGTTATTTATTTATTTATTTTATTTACTTATTCTGGTGCCTGCAGCACCCTGAAATGCACAATTAGTGCACTTGGAAAGCATCGATATGTAATATAGCTAGTACATTGCAACATGAAACGCAACACTGTGAATGGAAATGTTAAGAATAAACTACAAGGCAAATAAGAATAAACACATTGGCAAGTAAAAAAATATAACACGACAAACACTAAACAAAACATTCACAGCTTATATACAAAGAATTCTGATGTCAGCGCTACAGTTCTCTCAAAAGATAGACTAATCTCGTACACGAAAGATACATGATGCTTATTCACTAATACCTTCGTTCGGTTGATACACTTGGGACTGAGCTAAAGCGTTAGATCACACGATGACTCAGGGGTCATTTTTTTCGGTTCTGAGCACGACGCTGACATCTGCGTGCGTCGAAAATATGACAACAGACGGGGGTGTAAGTAGAACGGTTTGCATGCCACGTACTTTTATTTAGTTAATTCAGGACGTGCGCCATATTCTTTTCCATTCTTCCTGGTCCCGAGTTTATAGGGATTTTAACTCATCCCATACAAGAGGCACGAGGTTTTAATAGCACAAAAATTTATTTGACCATGCACTTATTATACCTTCCAGGTAATTGGCTTTTTGTTTTATCAGTTGTGCTTGTTAGAGTTACCTATTTTTCTTACCATTCTCTTAGTTATATATAGGGATTATTATTTTGTGCTTGTAACTATTCTTTGTTCTTGCACTTGTGTGAGTTCTGACTGAGCTGTATATATGCGTAATTTGCGACGGCCAAGACGGTCGGTCAAAGCGGAGACAGTTAAAATGCTGACACGGGCACGGGCAATGATCGCAAGCCGAAGGATGAGAAAGCCACGCCCCAGAATGAGATGCTGACAACAGCAGGACAGCACAAGATACCCCCGTATAACAAGCATCCTGAATACCAAGGTGACCTGTTCTCTTAGCCAGGCATTGGATGAGGTGTCAGGCTGGCAGCGGTGAAAGAAAAGCTCGAAACATGCGTCGTCACTTTATGTACCGGCACAAAGGGCGGCATGATTAACAGGCAAAAGCACAAGAACGGCGATGCCATCGACCAACACTTCGATAACACTGGCTTGGGAAGACACAGGACTTTAACATCTTGAGAGATTCAAAATAAAACATTCAACAAGTCTGTATAGTTAGGAAAGCATCACAAACCAAAAAAACACGCAAGAAAAACATTCCACCCCTAGCCCAAGCGCACGCCAGCGGTAAAAACGCGCATGCATTGCATACGTAAAAAGCGTCAACAAAACATTGATCTGTGTTATCGGAATTCAAAGATTGTCATCCTGAAGAAAAAGCCCAAGGCGTGGAGTACAAAATTTCCTTCTCGGAGTACTCAGCGTTGAACGTTATAGAAATCAAGAATTTCACGGAAACAACGAAGCGGCACAAAGCTGATGCCAACAAATTAGCAATGAGAGGAGGTCAGTGGCCGAGCACTGAGATGCATGTGACCTCAGAATGGATTTTGATGTATCCACTGTTGGAGGCCAAGCCACACCCACACAGAAGGCTGGTATTAGACTCGTGCCACATTCAACAGACGCGGGGAATGTTAATCACTCCATTAAAACACTGCCATCTTCCTACACCCACAGTTTTCATTCACTTACCCGGTGGTCGACTATATGTAAGCTTTTAAAGCTCGCCCACACTCACATCTGATGAAAGAACGGAGGACGTTCCGAAATATTGGGCTACAATATAAGAACCTGGTTAAATTAAATTCCGAGAGAAGAGCAGTCCTTGCCTCCAGAACGGTGGCTGTTAGTTTTTTACCGTGTTTTTTACCATGGCGCATGGTTCAGAGCAAATGGCGACTGGGCGAAGAGGAGCGATGTGAGCTGTAAGAGGAACGGTCAGTATTGCAGGAGTTTGTTGGTTTGGTTGGTTTATGGGGGTTTAATGTCCGAAAGCAACTCAGGCTATGAGAGACGCCGTAGTGAAGGGCTCCGGAAATTTCGACCACCTGAGGATCTTTAACGTGCACTGACATCGCACAGTACACGGGCCTCTAGAATTTCGCCTCCATCGAAATTTTACCGCCGCGGCCGGGATCGAACCCGTGTCTTTCGGGCCAGCAGCCGAGCGCCGTAACCACTCAGCCACCGAGGCGGCCCTCCACCGCGGCGGCAGGAGTTTGTACAGGACCTGGCGGAAATAGATGGCGAAGAAGGAGCATGGTCGTAGCGGTACGGGATGGCACCATCCCGAAAACTCTGGGCACGCTGGCGAGAAAATCGTGTGACATGGCCCGGAAAGCCTCAGGAATAGCATGTGAGGTGCTTATTCTTGGTTCACCGTGGATCCATTGCGGCGCGTCGAAGCGGCGGATGAGGGTGAGTAGGTTGTGGCAGTGGTGGCGGCGGCGCGAAAGAGAGGTTGCTGCTGTAGAGGTCGGGGAGTCGTGGTCTGGCGACATCGTAAGCGTAGGTGAACGGGGCTATCACGATCGAAAGCCAATGGTTCAAGGGCAAAACGTCAGCGACCAAATCCTATAAGGCGCGTCGAAACGTGAGATCGATGGATTGTGGGGTCTGCAGGCACAAGCAGTAGCGATAGCTGGCGGGTCATTTTTTTTCCGTATGAAGGCCTTGATTTCGGGAAGCAGAGAGGTCTGGTAAGAAGAAACCGCTAACCGCCGGCGCTGGTAATGACTCGTCATGGGCACCGGAAACTTGAGTAGAAGTCGGCTTCTTCTTCAGCACATCGTAACTTTAGCAAAGCTATCTGACATTTACGAGTGTTAGCGGATTCTTGTCAATAAACAGCTGGAAGGATGCTGTTAATTTTCTCTGCTTCAAGCTTCGGTGGGTTTTTGTGTTTGTACAGGTCGACGACATATGGCACAAAACTCATCAAAGATTTGCCAGGGCGCTGAAAGCGAGTGCGAGGTGAGATAGAATTGGCAGTTACCAGGCTCTGTGGCATCATCCCACAAGTTGGCGGCGCTAAAGCACTCGTATGATGAAAGCTAGTCATCGACATCGTGGTCGTCCCCACTGAACCTCTGGAATCGCGCTGCCGGAGTACGCCGGAACACAGAGTGGTAGGCAAAGAAAAGGGGCAGAATGTGACGACTTCAGGCATGGCGGACGTCGGAGCTGGGGCACGGCTTCTAAGCTCCAGAGAAAGAAGAAGGAAGGCGCAGCACCTCCACCAGATGTAAGAGGGGAACTTGGTTGAGTTGTATGTGCACAACTTGGGACGTCCAAAACGGCCCAGTCCGTCTGGAAGAGAACCTCACGCTTCGGGTTTGTCGTCTTCTTTTGCAGCTTTGACCGAACATGGCTGCTACACTGCACACTGACTATTGTAGTGAACATTTTCTTTCTGTATTTGTGCCCTTCCTTCTTGAACTATATAAAAGATGTGCTATTTAGGTATGTCGGGTGAATTAATAGAAATAGAATAATATATGTGCGATCCTTTTCATCCCAGTATGAAAATGTAAGGTTATTGTGTACGGTCGTTTAGCAGCCACCGTAACGCGCGAAGTTCTGTGCCAATTTCTGATACAAAATTAGTACCTTGCTGAATTATTTGCACCTGCATATAATGGTGCTCAATCTGCAAAATGCTGCTTTAACGGTCTGTGACTATAAATGGTCGCCGTTGTTTACTGATTCCTTCTGCATGTGGCAACCATATTAATAAAAAAAGAAACTGCAGTTTAGCCATTCTAGTTATTTCCTTTCCGCATGAGTTAAAACGTGACATGACGCAGTGGAAAGCCATCTGCCCTCCAGGAGAGCCGCCCACTAGGCACCCGCTAGCCACCTACTAGCCACCAACTCGCCAGCAACTGGCCACACCACACCTTCATCCAGAAGAAAAAGTTTGTCGGGTGGGGGAAGCTACGGCTTAGAATAAAGCATTGATTACTTTAAATCATCAAAGTAATCATCGAGAATAAATCCATCTCCTTTCGTAGAGTTATCGCATCACATTCGTAATCATCCCGTAATGTGGTTCTTTTCTTGCTGAAGGGACGTAAAACATTTACGTGCATCATAAGCTTATTCTTAATAGCACAGTACTCCGAATTCTTTCACACTTTCCGGAACACAATCTTCTCCGAATTCAGAGATGAGCACACTACAAAATTTTCACCTTATAATAAAATATCTCATGCAGTTACAATGTGCAGTGCAGCGGAGCAAAAACAGTAGAGAGCTGAGCTCCAATCTGCGGCCAATATAATAAGATGCCAGATTGGCTATTAAGCCAGAAAACATGTGCAACTTAGCTTATAACGCTCTCGAACTAATCTTCTCATAATACTGTTTTAGCCACAGCTTCTGGGTGCCTGTAAAGCGTGCTCCATGCTTGACACGTGTGTGTGCAAAAAAGCCCCTTTCAAAGTGCTTTTTTTGTGTTTGCTACTTCGGACTGCGTTCGGAAAAGATGTTTTGATGTTCTGAGGTTTCTTTTCTGAAAATGCCGCATTTCCCGCGTAAACTAAAAGCTACTCTAATGCCTTATGAAATCGACCGCACCAGAAGCTTGGAAGAACGCAAACATTATCTTAACTCATAAGTTAGGAAACGCCAAGGACTTGAAAAATGACCGACCGATCAGCTTACTGCCCGTTGCTTACAAGGTATTTACTAAGGTAATCGCTAATAGTGTCAGGGCAACCTTAGACTTTAATCAACCAAATTATCAGGCAGGCTTTCGTAAAGCTTATTCTATCATAGGTCATATTCACACTATCAATTAGATGATAGAGAAATGCGCAGAATATAACCAACCCCTATACATAGCCTTCATTGATTATGAGAAAGCATTTGACTGAGTGGAAACCTCAGCAGTCATACAGGCGTTGCGGATTCAGGGTGTAGAAGAGCCTTATGTCAAAATACTGGAAGATATATATTGGAACTGTACAGCTACCATATTCCTCCATAAAGTCAGCAATAAAATTCCAACAAGGAAGAGCATCAGGCAAGGAGACACGATCTCGCCAATGTTATTCACGGCCTGTTTACAGGAGGTAATCCGAGGCCTGAATTGGGAACAGTTGAGGATAAGAGTTTTTGGAGAATACCTAAATAATCTGCGATTCGCTTATGACATTGCCCTGCTGAGCCACTCAGGAGATGAACTGCAAATCATGATCAATGAGTTAGACAGACAGAGCAGTACGGTGGGTCTAAATATTAACATGCGGAGAACCAAAGTAATGTTCAACACTCTAGCAAGGGAACTGCAGTTCACAATAGTCAACGAGGTGCTGGAAGTGGTAAAGGAGTACGTCTCCTTAGGGCAGGTAGTGACAACTGATCCGGATCATAGGTGGGATATAATGAGAATGATAAGAATGGGGTGGAGCGCATGTGGCAGGTTCTCTCAGATCATGAATAGCAGGTTATCAATATCCCTGAAGAGAAAAGTGTACAACAGCTGTATCTTACCGGTACTCACCTACGGGGCAGAAATGTGGAGCCTAAGGAAAAGGTTTCAGCTTAAGTAAAGGACAACACAGCGAGCCATAGAAAATAAAATTATAGGTGTAACGTTAATAGACCGGAAGCGGGCGGAGTGGGTGAAAGAACAAACGCATGTTAATTGCATCCTTGTCGGAATCAAGATGAAGAAGTGGGCTTGGGCAGGGCAAGTACTGCGAAGGCATGTACTGCGAAGATTCCAAGAGAAGGCAAGCGTAGCAGGGAGCGGCAGAAGGTTAAGTGGGCGGATGAGATTAGGAAGTTTGCAGGCATAGTGTGGGCGCAGCTGGCAAAGGACAGGGTTAATTGGAGAGACCTGTGAGAGGCCTTAGCCCTGCAGTGGGTGTAGTCAGGCTGATGATGATGATGATAATGAAGCAGACATTTAACCAAGTCGTAAAAGAAGCCGTATGTTTTTATTGAAAGCAACAAAAATTTATGTAGAACTTTTTTCCTGAAATTATTGGAGGCAGCCAAAGAGATTGGTTTGCTTTTTATTCGTTGGCAGCAGCTGCATGCAAGCGCAACGAAAACATGGATATACCTCTCATAGTGCTAAGAAGTTTTAAACTAAGCACGGATATACGGTTAACATTCCGGAAGCTACACCATCAACTATTTCGTTCCCAGAATGCATCTTCGCAAACTTCGTAAAATTGGGCTTCAGTCAGTGTATAGAAAATATAGAGCATTCATAAATATCGTGTGATCCACTAAGAGATTTCTCGTTACACTTTGGCATCAGTCATTTGTTGCAGAAATTTTCTTGCATTCCATTAAATGAGGGACGGCCTATGGCAAATACAGGTTAGAAATTACGCGTTAACAAAACATATTCCATAAAAAGGGAAGTAGGCCTTGAGCACAGCAGCAAACATATTTTAAAAATATGGGCATCATTTTCACTGGCTGAAAGTCATCAGAGTTGCCCCTCCTGTACCTGCGCTAAACTTGCGCCAGTGCATGAAGAAATAAGCGCACTGGGTTGATGGTTTGTAGAAAAAATTTCAGCTGGTTTTTGAGCTGCGGTCAGGAAATACTCATGCCTGAGGGAAGATGCCAGAGGGCGACGCTTATTAAATTGAAGTGGTCTAGAAAAATGATGGGAATGGCACGCTTTTTAAAAGCGCAGAACCGTTGAGTGAGATTAATAATGACCCATCCCGGCTCACCGTGAAAAATGACGACAACGGCTCTTTCTTTGAAGTTTATTTATTGCGCATTTCCTCTGGAGAATTACGCAGAGGCGTTGCCCATAACCAGAGCTTAATGTCGTTGCTACTCTAGGCAATTTAACCCCTTGGGTGCCTTTCAGGACCTTTTTTATTTAAGGCTGAAGAGGAGTGAACATGCATATTTACTCCATTTACCTTTAGTTTCTCTTCGCGACTACAAAAAAAATGTCCTGCAGGATGGTTTTTTTTACCTTTTTGTGTTCTAGAGATTTGCTAAGCAACATACTTTCAAGCTCAAATGAAATCCCGTCGATGTGAATTCGTCAAACTTAGCAAGATATTGTCCTTTTGCAATTTCTGATGACACCGAGAATAGTCGGAGATAGAGTTTAAGAGTTCGTCCTGGAACATACAGCAATCTAAATGTGCTAAAGAGCCTGGCATGCATTACCTAATGCGTTTTTTTTTTATCTGAAAATATTTCACAACAGGTTCGTCTCATCGTTATATATATTATAAGGCTGTTCGTCTCAGAGGGTCTGTTGATTGTACTGAATTTTCTCCGCAAAAAGGAAACGAATAAGCAGGACTGTTTAACACGAAAAAAAGCGAGGAAAAATTAAAATGGAGGTCTGAAAATAAGTAAACTTTTTATCATCTGGAAATATTGGATTGTGTTAGAAAAACATTAGTTATATTGGCAACTAAGTATTTTACAAAAAGCAGTGTCGAAAAAGAGTGTACAGAAACACATTCGGTATGCCCACTTTTTAATAAAAACAAAGTTTCAGAGCCTCCAATGTGCGTAACTGCATATCATGACGTGACAATTTTCCTATGTGTGGACGTTTTATGGGTGGTCACGCAGCATAAAACGGAGGACATGCGAAACAGGCCCCTATGAGGTGGCGTAATATTAGTGTAGGACCATCCAAAATCTAAGAATAAGACGTGCATAATTAGGGCAGCCCGCAAGTCGTTGTTTTAAGCGTGTCCTATTATTTCGACACGCCCTAGCCGACGAAAATTTATACAGCGCAGGCTGTCACATATTTTCCCACTAGAATGACATGTTGCTGGGTTTTATTGCCAAGCATAGTCGTAACCCAACTAAAGCTTAATCAAATATCACTGCTTAAGACACGTTGCGCTTGGTAAACAAATACTCAAACACGTGTGAAATCATAATTCTCTGAAAGTGCTCTTCATGCTGTCGCTCCCGCAGACCAACTTAACGTATTTTTTTTTGTATGCGTTTCCATTAAGGCAAGGAATGTGCTCGTGCTATTCTTAGGCTCAGGTGCAGGAACAAGCGCAGGTCTTCTGTGAATGCCACTTTTGTTCTTGTTCTTTACGTTCACTTAGCAAGATGTGCTGTACCAATCTTCACTAACCTGCTTTAGTGGCATTGCGCATGATCCGTTTAGACTTGAGTGAGTCGGTTCATTCGAGCAATTTCTGCGCTGACACTTTTGTCTAAAATCCATGTAATGCCTTTTTTGTGTCCGAGGCTGAAGAAGCAGGTGTGCGGTTAAGCAAAATAAAATTAAAGGATCTAATGGCGCTTGAGTGGACTCAAGTAGTTTAACAAAAAAGAGGCACGCAAATGAAAATGTAAACAGCACAGAGTTGTTTGCTTTTCAAACATGATAAAGTCCTGCGTAAGTGGTAATTTCAACCTGTCTTATAACATCTGAATCCTCCGAGAAGCACCGTAGAGAAACATAAATGTACTAAGTAAATATGTTCCTATTGAATTTGCACCACGCAGAAAGTGTTGAGTGCTGAGAGTACGAACCTTTGTTGTCGCGGCGAACCTGCGTATCGGGCGCCCTATAACGCTTGGAAAGCAGGGTTGCATCTGGGAATCCTTGAATACATTCTCACTGCAGAATTTTCTTTGCCTATGGCTATATTTTCACAGTTTCATCAGTGAGAATACAACTGGCTTAATAATTGATATGTTCTGGCAAAATTTTCAATATGTGTTTCTCCGCTAGTCACAATACCTTTACAACCATTACGTACAACGGTAACTACCGGAATATTCACATAAGATGTTCTGCAATATTTAAATATAGGTATTTTGAGTTAGAACTGCTTTTTTCTCAGCATAGAATTATCAGTGGTGGGGAGCATGGGAATGCAGCTAAGACGTGCTAACTAGTAGGCTGTTTATCTTATACGGAATAATAAACTTTTCAACACTTACTTATAGTCACCATATTTATTGAGCGGTGTGTAGCCCATCGTCAGTAATATCCATATCAGCTTTAAAATTCCTAAAACCCCGCCCTCTCGGGACTGCGGCCAAGCACATTTTGGCTATTTCAACGATTTAAGTCGTTTTTGGGGGTTGCTTTGCTTGTAAACTTCTTGAAAGCGCATGTATCTTGGCGCGATGTGGGCAAAATTTGCTGGGCAACAGCGCCGAGGGTAACTGCGTTTTCAATATTCTAAAAAATTATATGGGTGTTACGGTGGCCTACACGTCTCTCAATGAATAAGAGGACTATCTGTAATAGTTAAAAAGTTTACTATTCAGCATTAGTTAACCAGCCTACTTGTTAGCACGTCTCAGCTGTATTCAGATGTGCAACACCGCTGAGAATGCTAAGCGGAAAGAAGCGTTCTTTTAACTCAAAACGCCTTCTTTTAAAAACTTCAGGACATCTTAGGAGAAACAACCGGTATGCAACAATAAAAGTAATGCACACCAAGAACTTAAAAGGCAGCTTTGAACAATTCTGAGTAAGGCGCTGCTGTAAGAGAAGAAAAAAAGATCTTCTGGACATCCTCGAAGCTGTCACATTCTCCAGTGAGCTAGCACCTTCCTACGTAAATAAGAACAAAATATTGACCAGTAACCTGGCTGTGTGTATGTGAAATACCTGTGTCATGATGGGTTTTTCCTCATTCACATCTCACACGGGCAGAAGCGAACGCGCAAAGCACGCTGCAGGTAACAGCTTAACACAGCTCAAACATGTGTGGCAGGAAGTGCCATAAGAAAAATCTTCATGTTGGATTTCATCACCCCTCTTAAGCCGGCGGAAGCTTTGGTTGAGCGCGTAAAATCCTGATCGTACTGCTGTGATGAAGAATTTAGCAGCCACAGCCACGTGTAAAAACCATTGGAGCAGGTTCCTGGCAATCTCTTCTAAGTTCATGTTCACCGTCAGCTCCGTATAGGAAAGGCGCATACGTGCCACACGTGCCATAAAAAACAATTAGTGTGTTTAGACCAACGAATGCGACCTGTATTGTAATATAGATAGCTTCCTATGAAGGCGATTCGTAAGCTCACTTTGGCCACGTGCTCATTCTTTCCGCGCACTTCCCACTGCTTATGCCCAACGAATCAGTTACAGGTCTTAACGAATCAAATCTCATCGGGCTGTTTTCACAGCGCTGGCACTTTTTGAAGAACAAGCAACGTTTTGCCTTAAAAAAAACTAAAAGGTGCACTAGAAGTAGTCTATATTTCAGGAGCGACTGCAACAAGAACGCATTCTGTAATACGCAGGCACGTATACTTTCCTCTAGGGTTTTCAGTTTTTAATCTATGGGTTAGTTTATTCAGGTGACAATAAACCTGTTGAGCATGTAGATAATCTTTGCGTCGAAGAGTGCTGTCTTTCTTCTCAAAACAGCACGTACGCTCGGCGTGTTTTTGCTCCCGAGGAGATGTGGGATACTTCTCAATGGTTCTGTCAACTTCTCTTCACTGATTCACCCTCTTCTATGCTACAGAGGACGTGTGCCAGCTTGACGTCCTGGGAAGAGGCCAGTGCCTATTCTACAAGCGACTGTAAATGGCATGTTGCCAAGAGGAAATGCAAACGCACTGTCAGGAACCGCTGCGTGTCACAAAAGGCTCTTGTAGGTCACTAAGGTGGCAGTCTGGGCATGTTGGTGATTCATGATGGAAATGTACAGCGCAAATAAAGACGTGGACACAAGGAAGACACATGGAACACACGAGCGCTAACCTTTGACATATCTAGTTTCTTGCAGGAATTAAAGGCATTCTAAACTGCTTCTAAGGCTTTGACGTTAAAAAACTCGTGAGACAGCCCAGCAAAGCCGCCCTCCTTGTCAGCGGGTAGAACACAAAGGGCGCGTTCGTTCAAAAAGGACAAAACGCGCTTGGCAGGTACCGTATTTACACAATCTTAAGTCGATCTATTTTTCAAAAATTGAAAATCTGAAGTGGGGAGTCGACTTAGAATCGAAACAAAAACATGGCACTATAAATAAAGGTGAGACAAACGAGATATCGGGCATGCTACACCGTGGTTGCATTTTTGCTGCATGACTCCGTTGCATCGCTCTTGGCGCTGGCGTTGAGAAGCTGCTATGTCAACGCGCAGAACTTGCATCCCCTCCCCACGCGGGCGGCGGCCGATGGCGGCTGGATAATGCTAGCGCGTTAACTATTCAAGGCCAAGCTTAAACAAACGAAGCTTTTTTTTTTTGGAAATGTGATTTAGGAGGTTAACTATCATTTGAGTCGACTTACAATCGTGTAAATACAGCAAATTCGGGACAGGCTGTTTGCAGTGGTGCAACGCGTTCATGCCGTCCGACACACAGCGCAGGGACTTCTCTGTGGAGGTACACCGCGTCCCCCGTCTGACCAAGCACACAAGCTCCGGGGCTGACCTCCTCTTGGACCGCGAACTTCGGTCCCAGTGCGAGCACCTTCTGTGCATCCTGCGGCAAGCCGATTTGTTCAAGGTCGCAGACAGCATCAAGTGACACTGAGCACTTCTCAGCGAGGGCTCGCCGGAGCTGCCTAAGTTGAAGTTGTCAGAAGTGCTCGGTGGTTTGGTCGACAAGGACGGTGAACTCTCGGAGCCGCCTTGCAGTTGTGGACGGGTCCCCAGCGACGCTGAGCTGTGTGGCAAGACGCCTTCAGTGCAGCCGAGCAAGGCGAAGCCATTCAGATCTCTGAATTCTCCAGATCCAATTTCCGTGGTGGACGGATGGCAGGAATCCTCCAAACAAGGCGCGAACGTCCTCTGGCCGAATTTTGTTCCGAATGCAGAATGAAATTGACCGTGCTTTGCAGACTGTGCTTGCAATGAAAGCCACAGTTGATGAAGGCACACGAGGAACGCATAGAAAAGAGCCCAATATAGAAGAAATATAGTTCATTAAGGTGGCAGTTTGGCCATGTTGGTGATTCATGATGGAAATGTACAGCGCAAATAAAGACGGGAACACAAGGACGACACATGGAACACACGAGCGCTGACCTTTGGCATAGCTAGTTTCTTGCAGTGATTAAAAGCATTCGGAACTGCTTCTAAGGCTTTGACCTTAAAAACCCGTGAGACAGCACAGCAAAGCCCCCTCCTTGTCAGCGGGTAGGACACATGTGTCCTCCTTGTGTCCTCTTATTTATTTGCGCTGTACATTTCCATCATGCTCTTATAGGCTTCCACAAACTGCGAACTTTTTGGAAACCCTCAATAAAAGGGGAAAAGCGACAGATTTCAAAAACTCTTTAATGGTCCTGAAGGGACGAACAACCAATTTACTGCTCACACAAAAGACGCTGGCGTCACAAAATACAGGCCCTGTTATTCTCGTAATTCGACTTGATTGGTATGGTAAGTTACAGGAAAACAAAAAAAACCCTGCCCTAGAAGCATGTTTATATTCATTGCAGTGTCTGAAGTCGTTTACTTACGTGAAACGCCACAGTGGAATAGGTGGTCTGGCCTTGAAGCGGAGAAGGCTGCTATAAAAAGTTCGTATTCTAGAGGAGTGATATGAGCGTCATCCACACTATGTTAAAGGGCGAAAACAAAACGTTATAGCCAAGGACATCAAGATATTTCACCTGTGGTTGTAGGAAAACGAGAGGGGAGGGCTCTTGACAGATGCGTCGGGGTCATCTGTGGTATAGCCTGGCACATTTTTGATCGAAAAACAGATTTCTAGTTATTTCTATTATGCCCTGTCGGACAAGAGGAGATACAGATACATCCTGTCGTGCACCCAGATATGAACTGTACAGTTTCTTTATGCCGTCCTTTACGTATACTACAGTATGCTCTTATTCACGCTTTGGCAGCAAAAAAAAAAAGAAAAGAGGAGTAATAAGTCATATTGATCTTAATACCATACAAAAACTTATACCTCTCGTTTAGTGGCGCTCGAAGCGCAAATTATTTTTCCTCCACAAGGCAAAATGAATAATCAATTCTATTTCGCTGGCATTCACTGCGTACTGTTTCACGGCTTCTAGAATAAGCTAGACGCCGAGCTGATAGTTGCTCTTGCTACATAGTCGCAGGAAACATGCTGGAAATTGTCGTATTCGAAGCATGGTTAGACAACTGCTGTATCTGTGAGCTATAAAACAAAAGACACAAAAACTTGCTTTCAAAATTTAAAGTTTTAAAGTAAAAGGGAAGTGTTTGTAACAAAACTGTGCATTAACACAAGTCAGCATCCTCGACGCGTATACGGCGTCTATCTACGGCACGAGAACTGCACTTTAAATGCAATCAAGCAAGGATTCGCGTCGACGTGGGCGGATATCCAAGACGTGTTTCACTTTTACTTTCTTGAACCCCGGTTTTGAGCACAAAAATGGAAATGAGAACCTGCCAGAACAGACTTATCAGGACGTGATCTTCCTAAGTTTTTAATGAGTGCGATGTTTCTCAAAGATATTGATGTAGCGGATTAGAAAATAGCTGAGGCGTTTTCTTTGACATTTATTTCTGCGATGATGCATTGCAGTTAATCTCTGCCTGTCCAAACCAAAGTGAATGAATACATTCCAAACTTCGAAGAAATCCCACACTAGAAAATTATTTTTCTGTCAGCTCGTACGACATTTTTTTCTCTATTAACTATGTCTTTTATGGGCTAAAAATAAACACAAAACCAAAGCGGGGTCACTCACCTAGGCAGCGATTTTGGGATCATAAATCCTCATCTTTCCGGATACATGGACTGGGAAGACCTGCCTGATTTTGACCCCGAAGGGGTCCATTTTGTTTTCAACCTGCAGAACTTAGTCGCAAGAGCTGCAAATCTCGTTTCTGCTACTCCACAAGGCTTTCAGCCTCAAAGCTCTTCCGTGAAATCGATATTTTTCCTCTAGTTGTTTCTGTGGCTCTTCTTTCTTCTATGCTTCATTCTCAGTCCGTGTAGCTTCAGTCCAAGCGGCTTAATCGATCCTGATCCTCTACATTGCGCCAGCACCGTAAGCTTTATATTTCTTCTCTCACTCGTTCTGTGGAGCTAACTTTTATTTCTTTGGCACATACTTCTCATATAGTCGACTCAAGTCGCTCTGTTCTCGTGTGCATGCATTTCATTGTGGTTTATAAAGCTTCCGTCACCCGACCTACACGTCCTTGGTTGGTTCCCCACTCTTACTGCAGCAAAAGATAAAGAGAAGTGCATCGTTTTCACGGCTGATTAGTTCACTGTATAGAATAGAGGTCTTTTAATAGCACCTGCAGAAGCATATAAGGAAGGGATTGCCATATTAAACTAAGGTGCTTACATGAACCACGGAGGATATCAAGTCATCGTAAAAAAAGACTGATGCGGCTTTAGTATACTTAAGAAATGCCAGCACTTTAACTGCCTTTGTACTGAGCTTATACTTCTTTCAAAACGCTGTGAGAATTTTTCATGACTTGTTGCCGGTATTTGTACAGCTGGGCCATCTCATCTATTTTTCTCAATTTCGGCCAACCTCTTAGGCTTGAACCAGCCCAGACCAAATAAAATGCTCCATGGAATACATAACCACCGCCTTAAGGGTAATGGGTCACTTCAGCGGTCCCGGGTCATCTTGGCGTGTCACTTCGTCTAGGTTCTGCCTACATGCTAAAATATGCGTAATTGTGGTTCTCTAGTTTACATGCGTAGATCGCGGGAAGTGCTCATACCCACACGGGCGCAGTGCTGGAGCGGATAAGCGATGCGCCACTTGCCCGGCAGGTGGCTTTTTCGAACAGTTACTGGTAGGACTTGATCAACCCAGGTTGCCCTCCTCGAGCAACTGCTCGCGAACAATCGTTAGTTTAACTGCCATCTGCCGCAGCGTACACTTTTCTCAAAAACCGGTGGACAAGTTGTGGTGACGTCATAAGGTCACGTGACCTAAGTGGCAGGTTGGCCACTTGATTTCATGCTCTGAACGCCGACACCGACGACACCGCATTTTCTGCAGAACGGGAGGCTTCCCAGTATCGCGTTTAAACAGAAACATTCGCGACGACACAACATTTCCTTAGCAGAAATTATCATTTATTTTAAGCATGTTCATAGCTTTAAACCCCCAAGCGGTTTATGTTCCAGCTTCTCCAGAAACAACAAGGTAATTAGTTCTTTAACTTCTTGAGTGCCGTCACTAGAAATATTATCGTTAACTGCAGCAATATTAAAAACCTACAGCGATTTGCTATTGAGCACTGAGCCAAGATTTGCAAGCTTAGTCGTTGCAACTGCAGTGGAGAGGGGGCTCGTAGCGAAAGCACTGGGGCCTTGCGATATCATTTGCATTTGGTCTGACGCGGAAAAACTTCGCTTTGAAAAAAATAGTACACTGCATGAACTGTCTGCGCCCCTTACAAAATAGTGAAGAACTTTCACCAGTGCATGTAGCCCCTTTACCCTCACCCTTCCCACGACAAAGTTCTGGGACAGGTGCAGCTGCTACATACATAGTGTAAATCTATTGATCACAAAATGGCGGCATATTATTGGTCTGGCCAGCTCACTAAATACGACTGCATAAACTCTGCAAACTTAGCATAAAATATCAGATAGAACTGTCGATAAAAACAGACTTCATATTAATGGCTATTTTATGCACGCAGCAAAATCTAATCAGACTCGACACCTAGAACATTGATGTGCCCAGATGAAAGCTCGGAAGAGCGAACTGCACCGGAATAGGACGAAAGCACATCGTACCACACGTATCATAACCAGCAATATCATAAACTGAAACTCTCGATAATTCGATCGCTTCTGCCTGCGTTACTTCGTAAAGTACGGAGTGCACTACAATCCAGCACGATTGCAACAGAAGAATAATAACCAATCCCCTAAAGGTGTCTTTTTAAAGATATATTGTCCCGACTGCAACCCAGCAGCGGAAAGAGGAGCTATGCTATACCACAGTGTAAGATGTATATAAGGAAACTAATCTTCAGAATAACCAAAAGTAATTTTCAGAAACCACTAAACGCAACGCTATACAAAATTACCTGAGCTCAATCTCACGGCTGTCTAATTCATCTTAGCTCCGGCTCAGGTTCTTATAAAAAGGTTCTTGCGTAAGGTTCTTATGAAAAGATTCTAGAATTTGCAGCAAAAAAGACCTCAAACTTTCTGTATTCCAACAATTTTGTAGCCGTCGAAGCCATCTTAAAAATATTTGCATGACCCTCGTGGTGGTTTAATGGCTGAGGCTTGCAACTGCTGAGAAAAATGTTGGGTTTTGATTCTGCCCCTCCCCCCTCCCCCTTCGTTATCTTAGAGGCGACATAAGATGTTCATGGTATTGAAAGTTCGATGTGCTTTGAGGAATTGTAGGTGACTGAAATGTATCCAAAGCCTTCCAGTATGGCGTGCCTTATAGCTCATTAAAAGATCCGGAATCTAGCTTTTACATCTACATAAAATATACTGTCGTTAACACTCTATAGTATGCTATGCTAGGAGCTGAAAATATTTACACATAATAATAAATATTGAATTCAGAAACGACTCTAGGCATGAGGAACGGGCCCAATTTATCCCGAGTGTGTGATCAAAACAGTAAATTGTAATGCCTCAAACAGGTTGGTTAAGGTTTACGCATATAGTAAAACTATGCTGCGCAAAAAAACTTGAGCGGACACTTAAGTTCAGCCTTAACGGTATGACGTAGTAGAATTAACGGGTCGGTTCAGCGGCCTGGGACCATCAAAAAACACTTAGCCTACCCTTAAGAGCACAATGAGACAGCATTCGAGATCCTTCCCGTGCAAGTACTTCTCTGCCGCCTAGATTCTGCCTACATGCCCATATTTGCAGAGTTGGTCATTATTTACTTTACATTCGTAGATCACGGGCAGTCCTCATGCCACTCCTGGTGATGTGGTGCAGCGGTTAGGCGATGCGCCTCAGCCGTGACAGGTGTCTGTTTCAGACACATTCACCGGTGGGGCATTTTATACCCAGGCTGCTCTTGCCGAGCAACCTCTAGCGACCAATCATTCATTTAACTGCCCTCTCCCGCGGGGGGCAGTTTATTCACCATTCGGTGGGCAGATTGAGAAGACGTCACAACGTCACGTCACCCAACGCTGATTAACACAGTTCGATGGTTAATGCGAATGGGAGTTTGATGTCACGGTCGTCAGTACGAAGTTGTGTTTCGTTATGAAACGAAGAAAAAGCCATTCTCTAAGGCTGCGCACCGAGAGGAAATGCAGCGCTGTTTTTCCGCAGAAAACTGAAACTGAGCGCATGGAGCACGCAGGGACATCGGTGCAAACCAACGTTGGCATAAAGGCAAAATTCGGTGATGACGTGTTGCAGTAACTGCCACGTGTAATTTAAACGGCCCGCTCTTTTCTACCGGGCCATGCACATTTCTTGCTTCGCTGCTTGGTACAAGAAAAAGCGTAGTTATATCCAACCACATGGTAGTTATTACGAGAGCGACTGAGAAAAAGAAAACGCATGCTACGGCACAGTGGAGCAGGCAGTTTGAATTGGGTGTCGTAGTCCTTGTAAACACGTCATCAGCAGGCGTTCCTATTGCTCCCAGTTTTGGTGTAGTGCGAAAAAAAGCACTGGATTTCTTCGCTCGACTCAAAGGACGTTTTGCATTCGTTCCTTGTGCTGCAGGGTTTTGGAGAACGGTTTTTTTTCGCGTTAAAGCCGAATAATGCATTGTCGTGTTCCTGGCTTCCAACTGCCCATTGGCATTAACCACCCGACTGTGCTAATGTAAACGTTAAACAGCGAATTTTTGTTTGTTAGGTTTATTTTTAGAAGCTGCTGCCCGCCAGGATTGCCAGTATTGTTTTTGAAAAGATTTTTTTTTAAAGCTCTCTATTTCAAGAGTTTTTTATATGTTGCAATGCACCCTGTACAACAAATGAACAAAGGGAGTCCGTTCTAGATTTTGTGGTGCCTTAGGGCACCGCAACATTACCTCTTAGACGCCTAAGATTTAAGTGGTAAAAGAGCAAAATATATTCTCAAAGCCCTAATCGGTTCAGTTATTGGCGCATTCCTGCGTCATGAATGAATCCACTGAATATCGGCGGATATGAGGTACAGAAAATTCATTATTATAGAAGGAAGTTCCTAAGTAAAAATTGCCTTGCGTGCCTCCTGTTAAGTGCTAGTCTTGAATACTTACAAATATGAAGAATAAATAATGCACTCAGAAAAATTATCTGAGATTACAAAATGTGACAAGTGAACAGTACCGATTAAGTATTTTGAATATCTGAAAAAATAAATGCATTTTAAAACAAGGTGAATAAGAGAACATGACCATAGTTTAATGGATAACCCAGATTGTTCAGCCCCTACGAAAACAGCACTAAAGTAATCGCGGTGGCGCAGTGGTTTTGGTCCTCGCCTGCTGACCCGTAGACGGGTTCGATCCCGGCCGCGGCGGTCACGTTTCGATGGATGCAAAACGCTAGAGGCCCGTGTACTGTGCGATGCCCTCCGCCATGGCGCCCCTCATAGCCTGAGTCGCTTTGGGACGTTGAACGGCCCATAAACACCACCGAACACGCGCCGCCGAGGCGGCTTAGTGGTTATGGCGCTTGGCTACTGACCTGAAAGACAAGGGTTCGATTCCGGCCGCGGCGGTCGAATTTCGATGGAAATGAATTCCTCGAGGCCCGTGTGCTGTGCGATGTCAGTGCGCACTAAAGAACTTCAGGTGGTCGAAATTTCCGTAGCCCTTCACTACGGCATCCGCATAGCCTGAGTAGCTTTCAGACGTTAAACTCCTATTAACCAAAACTGAACCGAACACGCTCTGAAGTTCCAACCCACAAGGAAAAGCAGCTGAGGTTGTTCCTACTTGATAACGCCGTGTTAGTGAACAGTTCAGAAAGTGACAACAGTCAATTCAGCTGCTACAGACGAACTGCCGGAAACATTTAGTTGTTGAAGTGAAAAATAAAAAAACGCAGGTCACGTGTCATTTTCCAACCGGCAAATTATCAAAGTTCCAAACTCTTGAACAATTGAGAACCGGGAAAAAATTGGAACAGATTTACTGCTGCCTCTGAATTATTCTGCCGTTTTCTTATAGTGTAAAGTGGCACATCGCATGAGAGCAGGCTGTACATGTAGCTGCCAAAAAAAAATAGATTTAACGGTCAAACACGCAAATTCAAAAAAATACGAAAGCCAGTAGATGAAGTCAAGTTTCTGAGGTCGTCTATTTGTGAGCGCTGGAAATTTACCGAACATTGTTATGTCCTCGGCAGCTTTTCTTTCTCTTCTTCTAGCCATACTATTAGTATTTACTTTTTATTCTGTGAAGAAAAAGAGCGCTTTTTTATCTACACCGAAATCAGGCAGGATGTTCTTACGAAACACCAAGCCGATCAATAAAATAAACCGGAGTTAGAAATAATCGTGTGAACGCTGAAATGCAAAATTGACGCCGCGCGATTCAAACACTAGTTAGCGTCAGAAGCAGCCGGTACTAAGACATTCGCCGTTAGATATATATATATATATATATATATATATATATATATATATATATATATATATATATATATATATATATATATATATATATATATATATATATATATATATATATATATATATATATATATATATATATATATATATATATATTCAAAGTTGAAAACGCTTCATTTAGCCATAGATTTATTTTCAGTCGACGCTTCGGACAGAGCAGTCTTGAGAAAGGACAGGCTCTGTCCGAAACGTCGACTCAAAATAAATCTATGGCTAAATGAAGCGTTTTCCACTTTGAATTTTTGCCTCTGCAACCAAATACGTTTATCTTTCTATACTATACATATATATATATATATATATATATGAAGGAAGCCAACAGTCACCGAAACCAAGGTGCATTGGGGATTTTTTTTTTCTTTATAGTGCAGATTATTGGGAGAAAAATACTTCAATTATTCTTTGATTGAAATAAAACTACTTATAAAGCAGCATAAAACTCAACCATGCCGCCGGTGGGATCCGAACCCACGACCTCCGAATATCGCGTCCGGTGCTCTTACCAACTGAGCTATGGCGACGGCTGTCCAATCTGCTGCTCTCGTGGGTATTTATGTTTATTGCGTGTAAGCGAACCTTGAGGGTGTTCACCTGCGCCATCCTCGGCCAAAGGGGTGAATCTAGCACGTCCTGTATTACCGCGAGTGTGACGTGGAACGTCATCTAACGGTGAGAGCGGACACTGTGCGAGAGCCCTCTTATGCTGCCTATGGCATCAAGGCGGCCAGAATCGAGGCCCTCGTTAAGCTATTAGCAGACAAGTAATGAGAAATGAGGGGCTCGTTTGACAAATACATGTAGGAAGCCAACAGTCACCGAAACCAAGGTGCAGTGGGGAATGTTTTATATATATATATATATATATATATATATATATATATATATATATATATATATATATATATATATATATATATATATATATATATATATATTATACCAATTATTTTGTCACTCTCTTTGACTGCCAGTAATATGCGCATCATATATTGGTTTCGCTTTTTCATTCATTAGTTTTATTTTAAATTCAGGACTTCCTTTTGACCCTGTCATTATGCTCGTAAATTTATTTTCGTTTAGCTTCTTTTTTCAAGCTCTAACATGAGCACAGGAATTGAATTGCTCCATTTTTAATTCGTTCACGTAAATTTCACCTTATATTACGCTCCTCTTTCAGACCTCTGAAGTATTCAACATAAGAAAAAGGTATATGAACAACACACAAAAAAACAGACGTTGTTACCGAAGAAAGTTTTGCTAGCTTTTTGGCAAAAAAAAATGCCTCATTTTGAATATGGTCATCTGTCGAGAGTATATATTCTATCATAATTGTTTCGACGGTCCCTCTCTCACCACAAGACATGAATGCTAGTTTCTGGACTTTAAAACGATTCAGAAGTCTAACGCCAGCAGAGAACTCATGTTACAGCGTGTGCTGCCTGCAATTCAAAGTAAACAGCGAGAAAAAAGCGCAGAGAGAAGTTCAAAATACCTTCTAAGACATCTCCCTTTTTTTTTTTTGCTATTCAGCTAGCGATGTTGTTTGACTTTCCACGCAAGGAGTACAAGCTGCCCTTTCTGTTCGAATGTTTCACCACCTAGTTTCGCAAATAAGGCAGCTGCCGAAGGTTGTCACTTTACCTGACCCGAGTCACAAAAAAAAAGCAACCGCAAAAAAAAGTAACTGCAAAAGCTTACTATACAGATGTCTTTCTTCCGAGTTTAAAAGAAAAGCACCTAGTAGTCCTTCTAGTTCGATTTTCTTTGCCTTGTTTTCGTATGAAGCTGAAATAATTATATTTCCATTCCGAAGCAATCGATAGCAGGTCTGGGAATGTAGGCGGTTCTTGGTTTCCTGAAATGAAGGCATGAATGAGAAAGAATTTTTCGTATAACGCCTAATCGCGTTCAGAAAACGAAATTTCATCCTTCAAAACTAATATTCCTTCGCACAACCGCTTTTCGCCACGTTTATTTCGTTTATGGCATCTGCCCAATTATGCACTAGAAGGGCTCATTTCTTTCCTGGGCGAGGGGAACAGTGGTGCAGAGGGTTCTTTTTATTTCGTGCAACACAAGGAAAACGGCTCAAACTGCGTTACAAAAACAGTACGCTTAGTTAGAAATGCATGATGAGATCTTCTCGCCCTCCTGTCAGTCGTGTGGGACGAAATTTGAAAAAAAAAACGCATTTGGTGCTATGCCAAGGAGAGCTGCGTAAGGTAGTGGAGTGAGGAAAGTAAGCAATAAAATTACAAGTCTTTTACCCTTACTCTTAAAGGGGAGGAGGAGGGGTCTTGATCTTGCGAATAGGATATGTTCTTTTTCACTCATCTTTTCTTTTAGCTTCGCCATTGTCAGCTCGTTGCAAGTTGAATGAAGCAATATTTGGCACAGCGCAGGCAAAATTAAGAATATCAACGCTTACCCCCCCCCCCCCCCCCAACCCTATTTTATTGATATTCACTCTGGCCGTTTAGGGGAAGTTGAGGACCACACCACGTTCCGATGCGACCGCATCAGCGACACTACTTTCAGTAGGCAGCGCTACAGAGAAATAAGGATATCCTAGTTGAAGTTAACTCAGATTAGAACAAACCTAAAGGTCGATACGCACGGTAGAGTATGAGTTCTCCTCTGCGTGCATTAACGCAGTTCTGAACAATGTTAGCTTGTTTAAAATTTTCTTATGGCGAATTCCACTGGTGGATCCGAAGCGGGGCGCCTTAATCGCAAAAGAGCGCCCGAACCGCCTCAGAGCACAGCGACCGTTCACGACCAGCGGAACATGTAGAGCGCACAGCGGAAGTTCTGGTTCCGGAAGTTGAGGTCTGGCAATTCTGGCGCTAAAATACGCGTAAGCAGACGACGAGAGGCGGCGAGTATAGCGGTGAAAACGCACTTCTTTCGAGATGGAACCTGCCAGTCGCTTTGTTCATGTTACGCCTGAAGTGCACCGCATTTTGGTGAACCTCGTAGGCAATGAGGAACACAGTTATGCTCTAGGTAAGTTCATAAATTAATATATATCGCATGTCTGCAGAGTGCTTACGAGGCAATTTCCAACGAAGAAATTTCCCTCCGCAGGGGCTTCTGCGATATGTTTCTCGAAAAATGCTTCGAAGAGGTACTTTTTGTTGTCGCTGCGGCTGTCTGAGTGCGCGGACTCAGATTCCGACGAGCTCTCATCAGACAACGCGAGGGCTATTGCCATTCCATACGATGCCATAATTGAGAGCTGTAACCGCTATGATGCAGGTGACGAAGACGACATACGCGCGCAAAACGCGCGCGCGCGAAATAGCGTTCAGTGTTCCCTGCTGCCATTCCTGCACGCGCTAAAAATGACGAAAAATCACATGTGTGTTTCGGAAGTGACGACATCGCCGACTACAAATTCCGGTGAGATCCGCAGCTGGTCGGCGGATCAACCTAGTGCGCTCCGTATGGAACGGAGTTGCTCCAAACGGCCAGCGGAACTCGCGCGGTCGGTCCAGGTCCACCAGTGGAACTGGAATTCGTCGTCGCGGAGCAAGAAAAGCTGCTCCAGCGCGAGCAGTGGAAATCACCATTAGTATGTCTGGATATCCCTCCCGATTGTTACCTTATTAGTGTCTACGCATGTCTGCACTGTTTTGTCAAGGGTTCAAACAAGACACACCAGTAATCACGGCAGTTTAATTCCTTTAACAACTAACAAACCGATAGCCACGAGCACGATATCCTCTACAGGCCACGCGTGCCTTATAATGCACCGGTGTTTTGCTTTTCTTTTTTTTAAGTTTAATAAAAGCAATGACCCCGCTGTTATAGCCTGTATATGACTGGAAATAAAAAAGTTGCTTAAAAACGTATTATTTTATAAAATTTCAGTGTTTACAGGCAACAAGCCCGGAATTCTTCCTTGTTTCCTTTGCTTTCTTTTCTTGTTCTCAAATTAAACGAGCATTCTTTTGATCATGCATTTAAGTTCATTCGTGGCATACCGGCTGTTTCACAAAGCTTTACGCGATTTTTTAAAATAGACTTTTTGAGTTAGAAGGGCACTTTTTCTGCATAGCATTCTCAGAGGTCGGACGCATAAAAATACTGCTAAGACATGCTAATTAGTATTTTGGTTAACTAATAATAAATAGTTAGCTTTTAAATTATCACTCTTAGTCTCCTTATTTATTTAGTGGCGTGTAGCTTACAGTAAGTAATATTCATATCAATTTTTAGAGTTCCGGGCCGCCGCAGTAGCTCAGTGGTTATAGCGCTCGGCTGCTGCCCCGAAATACATGGGTTCGATCGCGGCCGCGGCGGTCGAATTTCGATGCAGGCGAAATTCTTGAGGCCCGTGTACCGTGCGATGTCAGTCCACGGTAAAGAACCCCAGGTAGTCGAAATTTCCGAAGCCCTTCACTACGGCGTTCCGCATAGCCTGTGTCGCTTTGGGACGTTAAACACCCATAAAATTTTTTTAGTTTCGAAAACGCAGTTACTCTTGGCGCTGAGGGTTAACAGATTCTGGCTACTCGCATCAAAATGCATGTACTTTCGAGAAGGTTTCAGGCAAATAAACCCCTCCAGCACTTGCAACTCGTCGAAATAGCGAAATGTCTTGGGGCATAGCGTTAATGGTAACTTCGTTTCTGAAGTTCTTAAAATTGATATGAATATTACTTACAATGAGCTACACGTTTCTTAATAAAAGAGGGGGTAACAGCAGTAGATAAAAGTTAACCTCTCGGTATTAGCCCAACAACCTACTAGTTAGCACGTCTTAGCTGTGCTCTGATGGGCTACACCGCTGAAAATGCTATGTCGAAAAAAGCGCGCTTCTCACTAAAAAAGTTTATTGTTAAAAAATTGCAGAACATCTTGTGTGAAAAACCCGATATATGTTTTTGGCAATTTGTGAAGTCACAGGCAGGGACAACAGAAAATCAAAAAAATATCACAGAAAAAACTGTATATTACACAACTACTTCTCCTTTATGTTACGGTGAAAAACTGTGCTTTTGCTCAGACCACAACAGTATGCACGCTTCGGCATCTGTCACGTGACTATGGCATACCACAACTAAATCGACTCTCAAGCACGCAATGTGAAGCGAACTTTGGAAAAAACTGTGGTGCTTATTGCGAAGAGCACGCAACAAAGCATCCATAGCCTTATTGGTCGCCATAACAAGGTATGTGCATGCCGCTATGGCGTCTTTGCTCTGGCATCGCCTACACTGTGGTCAGTACACCATGTAACACAGAACGGCGTCGATGATCTGCGGCACACAGATCAGCATTTTTCAACAGCTACAAAGCGCAGGCGTTCTTCCTTTCTGCAACAATTATGGCCCGACCACATCACTGCAGCACGTTTGCCGAATAGGCACCAGGGTCCGCTATGCCCTGAAATTATTGGAGTCCGCAGGCTCCTTATATACGCCTGGGACAATCCAAGAACTTCGCCGACTTGAGTTTTACGCCCGCCAATTTCCCAACCCTAAGCCGGCCAACTAAATGTACGTCGTGAAGGTAATCGATGTGATGGTAACGTTCAAAAAACAAATTGAACAAACAGACAAGAAAAAGATTTGAACGCTGTAGTGTAGAAAATCAAGTGGATAGTGCTACAAGCTACAAGTGAGAAAAACCGGTCCTTAAGACTGTTTGGCAGTCCGCATAATTTTTACGGCACCAGTTGAGTATTTTGCGGCTACTATCTGCTAAAATCCTATCAGATGATTCTTCTTTAAGTAGGATTTACGATGAAGCATCCCAGGGGTGTCTTAGGAGCTTGAAGCTATTTTACTACCAACGCAGGTGACACATAATAAAATAATTCATGACAGAGAGAAATAATGATCAAACATTTGTTCCGAACACGAGCTGCGTTCGCGCTCTCGTATTGTGCGCCAAACATTGCCCGTCTTGGTCAGATAGAACTGCTTTTATACCTGAAGGGCTAGCAAGCTTCCCTTTCCCAAGATTTTCTAACTAATGTATTGCATTATATTTATTTTGGCACTGATCAAAACAGGTTAACCACCTTTTAATATTTTTTCTACTTATCAGAGCGAGAAGTTTCCATTACTTCTTGTTTAAGAATAGAGACAGTGCTGATGAGTTCCCTGTGCACGCCAATACTTACTGGAGCAGAAAGGACAAATTTCAGGAGATATTCTGCACACAAAACGTCCAAGTAAAACACAGCAAACATCAGAGCACTATTTCAATAGCGCTCACCAGGCGAGGAGGTTTCACCGCCACCGCTAAAGACAGATATCCTTTCTTTCTTGTATCCCCATTATGCTTTGCTGCAGTTTCTATAAAATTTATTTGCAGTAAAGCAATAAAACTCGACTTTGTTTTTGAATACGAAATTCTTCCAGCTTGCATGACTACTGTGTACATTTATTCCTTATATTGAATTCGTTATATTGAAACGCAGTGAAGAACCATTCCGGGCCATTTCGCCCGCCTGCACAATCACTCAGCACGACCACTCTAATAAAAATGATTGATAAGCGAAGCGTTCCTAGATTGCACTGCCAGGCAAACATTTAGCGTCTCAGGGAGGCAGGTTAGATGAAACGATGTGCTGAAGCTGAACTGTCCGCCTATCCTCTCCTTTTCATGTGCGATGGAG
This sequence comes from Amblyomma americanum, assembly GCF_052857255.1. Taxonomy (NCBI): domain Eukaryota; kingdom Metazoa; phylum Arthropoda; class Arachnida; order Ixodida; family Ixodidae; genus Amblyomma; species Amblyomma americanum. Next base: position 18,121,485 of record NC_135502.1, on the reverse strand, counting down.
CTAGAGGCTTGCTCTAAGAGTGACGCATGCCTGTACAGCCGCCTAGACGTATTACAGCGCCCACGTGCTCCTAACGCCCTAATTTACGTCGGTCCGGACATGCTGAGTGGAGGCTGGGAATAAAACATGCGCTGACGCGCATATTTTGCAATGGGCACACCTGAAGGAAAACGCGTATTTCGCTTTATGAAAAAAGAGACAGGGAAAGAAAGAAAGAAAGGAGTTCCGTTTTATTGAGAACGACTGCACGTGCCACCGGTCTTGCCTCATTTATTCGGAATGAAATGAGGGCGTAACAGAAAGGTGAGCGTTCTACGAGTCAGCACTTTCTCTGTTGGTCTGAACACGTACGCGCACCCATTCGACCCGTCGTGTCGCTAATTAGGTTTCATATACATGAGTTTGGTGTCTGCTGGTGCGAGGATATGCTTTAGGGATTAAATTAAATTTTTTCCGCAAAATGTATACTGCAAAATGTGTGATGAGGAGGAATAATGACATGACTTCAGCTGAGTAACGCCAGACCTTTAGCAATTTTACCATTAAACCTCACTGGCTGTCTAACAAATGACATTTCCTTTACTCGTAGGAGGAAAATTTGTGGTGATACATCCGGGCTATATGGTTCATCTTTCTTTTTCACATGAATTCTCGGTTTTCAATTTCATGATCTAATCGTGTTTTTTTTTACTCACTTAAAATTATTCGGCAGTAAACGCGATGTCGGAAAGGCCCTTATCTTGCACACAGAAACGATAAAAATAAACATAGGAATTGTCAACTAAGAAGAGAAAAAATAATGACCGCTTGCCGCGAAACCAAAGCTAGCAAGCAGACTTCTCAGCCGATACCGCGGTGTCTAAATACCTGCGGTGTTGTGATGCGAAGCACGAGATTGTTGGTTCGGTTAGCAGCCACAGTGATTACACTTTATTGCAGGCAAAACTTTAAAAACGCCCTTGAGCTGTAAATTTATTTCACATTTGGGATCTCCAGGGGCACAAAGTTTATCCGAAGCACCCTATAAACAGCAGTGCCGTAGCCCAGGTGTGAGTACAGCGCACAGGAAGTCCATTAACGAGCATATAATCTACAAACCTCGACATTTTTATTTCTCTAAAATGTTCATTTTTGAAAGATTATAACTAAATCTTAACTATATTAATCAGCAGCATTTCTGTAACAGCGGTTTCTCCCAAGCTAGAACCCTTTAGGGGACGATGATAGTACCACATGGATGATAGCAATCGCTAAGACAGGAACAAACCCTCGTATCTTCGGAACGTTTCTCAACTGTGGTCTGAATAAACGAAACTAAATGCAATGGGGTGAATGTGATGAAATGATACCAAATTTTAAGAAAAATATTACGAATGACATAGCAGAATATTAGTCAAAATTCTTTTAACAAATGAGCGCACCCTCCTCTTTTCTCGGAGAACGCGAATGTTGCCACAAAAGCAGTCTGTGTGGCCTGAGGTGCTTCAAGGGTGAACACAAGAACCCCTCACGTAAAGATGTTATGGAGTTGCAACACAGTACGCAATGATGAATCGAGTTATTGTTCGCGCACGGTAATTTTTACAAAGAATGTTACTAGGAGAAAACTTATTTCTCGGCAGAAGCGAAAGTGTAGAAAGAACCTGGATCTCAGGATTCTAAGAAGTAATTCTGAAGGAATTGCTCTTTGTCTGCATGAACACATCCGAGATCAACACTGATTGCCCTAATTTAAAATATAGGAATATGACAGAGTATTCTGACAGAAACTGGCTACATTCAGTGAAGCTATACAAATTGATAAAAATTGTAAACCCTATTGCCATAAGCCCAAGTGCAAGTTACGAAACTGGTTCAGAGCAGGGTGGTATTACAATAGTATCGAGGAACTGGATAACTTAATGAAACCAAAGTTATTAGGTTTTTCTATAGAAAGAGAGAAAAAGCACAGAAACAGAATCTAGAAAAGTAACCACAAAACGAACTAGATAAACCGTCTTAGCTACAGTCAAATAGCTATTTGAAGCTTCTGAGCTTAAAGAAGCACCGAAGCTAATGACTGCACATCCACTCAGTGGGAAGGAAAGCGCTGTAGGCTGCAACTGGCCGCTTTTACAACCACCCGCTGACAGATCTTCAGGCTCTGAAGGCTTCCATGAACGGTGAAGTTTCTTGCGAGCGTCGCGTTCGTATGACAGCTTTTTGTGAGAGTGATTGGCACTTCTAGTGTCTAACATTTCAGTTTTATTCTCTGATTTTCTCTTCTCTTCCTCCTTTCACATCCTGTTTCTCTTCCAAGTGTGCTGCGTGCGCAATCAAACTCTCGTACGGCGAGAGCCGTTACACGGACCCCTTCCCGATTGGTCACGTAACTGAAGTTCGCAGTATTTGTAGGTTTAGAAATTTGCAAGCCAAGTCAAGACAAACCAAGCCAAGAGCTAGGACAAGCCAAGGTAAAGAAGAAGACAAGAAGAAAAGTAGGCGATGAAGAAGTTAAAGACGGCAGAAACCAAGTCAAAACAAGAGAGAGAAGAGGAAAGAAGAAAAGATAGGAGAGACAGGAGAGAAAGGAGAGGAAGACAAAAGAAGAGCAGAAAGAAGAGAAAGAAGGCGAAAGAAGGAAAAAATGTGTGTGTGTGTGTGTGTGTGTGTGTGTGTGTGTGTGTGTGTGTGTGTGTGTGTGTGTGTGTGTGTGTGTGTGTGTGTGTGTGTGTGTGTGTGTGTGTGTGTGTGTGTGTGTGTGTGTGTGTGTGTGTGTGTGTGTGTGTGTGTGTGTGTGTGTGTGTGTGTGTGTGTGTGTGTGTGTGTGTGTGTGTGTGTGTGTGTGTGTGTGTGTGTGTGTGTGTGTGTGTGTGTGTGTGTGTGTGTGTGTGTGTGTGTGTGTGTGTGTGTGTGTGTGTGTGTGTGTGTGTGTGTGTGTGTGTGTGTGTGTGTGTGTGTGTGTGTGTGTGTGTGTGTGTGTGTGTGTGTGTGTGTGTGTGTGTGTGTGTGTGTGTGTGTGTGTGTGTGTGTGTGTGTGTGTGTGTGCATACGCGCGTGCGTGCGTGCGTGAGAGAGAGAGAGAGGGAGACCTGGGAACAAGAAAAAGAAGCAAAGAAGGGAAGGAGGAGAGGCGAAAACACAAGCTGTATCAGGGGACAGGAGCGGAAGACAAACAGGAAAAGTAGGAAGAAGAGGAAGAAGTATAAGAAAGGAAACAAAGTAAAGAAGAAAGCTGGAGAAAAAAAAGTAACAGTAAAGGGTGAAATTGAGGAACATTGACGCTGTCGCCTAATGTTTTAACTGAGCTCTAGCCTCAGTTAACACGTTTACAAAGTAAACTCAATGGATTTCGTTTTTCTGCTCTTCATGCTTCTCTCATCAGGTACACACTCAAAGCAATTTCACATATTTCTCCACTGTATTCCCTGTATGTTTAGCGTGTTCGAATCATATTCATAATATTCACAATGGCTTCCAAAGAAGAAAGGAGGCGGCAGTATTATTAAATAAAATTATACGTCTACACACAAAAAATAACGAAGGTATCCAGAAACTTATCGGGCGATGAGCTGCGAAAGGCAAGATTCTCTGCAGCCAGCAGTTGTAAGGCGTCTTTCAGCTCTGCAGCACGTGCTAGTTTCCGCAAACAACGCCCATAGCAAGGGAGACGAAGTTGTCTAAGGCTAAAATCAATGCGCTATCATGCTCCTACCTCAGAAGAGAGCGGGGAATATCCTATACAAAGCACTTTGTTTTATTTTTTTATGTCAATATGAACCGATAAAATAAGCGCGGCAGGAACAAAGAAGCCACGAAAAATAACGTGTAATGGTGCTTATGGCACGACCAGTCCCCGGTCAGCGAAAATCCATACTGGCAATACAGCTACCGCTACCGTTTTGGTAACACGCGTGTGCACTTTTCGGGGCACATTTATGGCCATGTCTTGTGAGCCAATTATTATGACCTGTTCGGAGTGACAGCGGAGCATCGTGTACCTTTGTTAATCGCGTTCTGTGTTGATTCTATTCTATGGACTAAGAGGATCAGCTTCATTTTGCGCATGCGTGTCCTCCTTCCAACAAGGCTTATAACCATGTTGGTACTGTTTCTGGCTCTGCTAATAGTTTTGTTTTATTTTATGGGGGAAGTGGGTGGGCTCACATAGGTAAAAAATGTGCTTGCGCTGCAGAAAATGGCATTAAACTTCTGCGATTTTTTTTCAGTTGTTAATGAGCTTCGAGATTAAACGACACTTTCTTATTATTTAACCATTTTATATTTCGCTCGTGTAATATATGTAAAAAGGGTACTCGACAGAAAACCACTTTGGCACATTCGATGAAGTTATAGAGAAATGCGCCAATTAAATTAAGCCCTCTTGTAGCCGTCGTTCATTATGAAATTCATTTCATTTAGTAGAAATTCAGAAACCATGTAGGCTTTGGTTGACTGAGGCGTGGAAGACATATGTAAGATAAGTAAAGGCTCTAGAAAATGTTTGTACAGGCTGCAGAGCCATCATATTCGTCCATAAAGAAACCGATAAAATATCCTACTACTAGGCACAATTCTCGCCATTATAAAATATCCATCAGGAAGGGTATTAGTGGAGTAGATAAATTCTCCTGACTGTATGTCAATAGGGGTGTCTCGGAATACTGTGATGGGAAGAGCTTGAAATAATAGTCAAGCAGGGATACCTTAGCAGCCTCTGATTTGCAGACCACAGTGCCCTAGTAAGAAACCCTGACTCTCAGATGCAACGTCTGGTTTCCGACCAAACTAATCACAGATTGGGCTCAAAAATTGGTGGGACCAAACAATAAAATGAAGAAAATTAAAGTGGCGTGAAATTGTTTGCGGGGGGAGCAATAGTATACGTTAGACAGAGAAGCATTGCATGTGAATAGCGAATACATCTACATAAGGCAAGTATAGCCACCGCAGATCTGGACTATCAGGCGGAAGTAACAGCAGAGCAAAAACAGGGTGGCGTTCATTTGCCAGACTCTCGCGTCATGCATAGCAGCTAACCAAATATCCGTCAAGAGTAAAGCAAATGAGGCCTTCGTGTTTATTTTAAGCAAACGAAGAGAAATACTTGAAAACTGTTCCCATACGTTGGTCATGTAACCGAGCGGAAAAATTATAGCAGGAAAATCACCTCCGTCATTCCCGTAATTAACTGAAATCAATCCAATGTAAAGCTATGGCAGTCAACGCTCACGTTTGTATTAGAAACATAGAGGCGGTCATGTTCTATACTGTTTCATTTGGGTTAACTCTCTTAGCTGGCTCGTGTTTCTTAATATTTGCCTCCAAAAACTCGATTCGGGTAATTAGGCTTATGCTTGCAAGGCGGTAAGGTTTGACACAGACAACCTTTCGGTGTAACGCAGCTGCGGCGTCTGGCGTTTCGTCTGCCAGCGGCGTAGTGCAACAGATAAATCCTATAACTGTTCCGCTTTCACATTCGATCGGATGGCACGAGAGAAGAAACGTCAAACGCAACAGTCGCATCACACAAAGGAGGAGTTTCGCACTGATTGTCATCTCCCTGCATGCGTAATTACATATAGACCAAGCTTGAAATTTGGAGCCTAATATCTCAGAACAGGGACGTGCATGCTACTTGAATACTTTCAAGCGGAGTATGAAAATAAAAACGATCACCCCTGAGTTTTCAGTATAAACTTGCACGCTAAATACGGTGACTGAAAAGATTATCAATTTTTTTTACAAATAATGAAAATATTGCCAACTGAAGTTATCCTCTCCCTTTTTACCACCAGGCTTGCGGTTTTTTTCACTGCTCGTATTTTGTTTTCCTTTTGCTTTAAATCTGAAAGTAGCTTTTAAAATCGAGTATAAGGTTGTACCTTGTCACAACTCTCCCAGTGCCACCGAGTACCAACCGGGGAGCCAATGAGTGCAAGCTTTCTCCAGCTTTCGCCATGGCGCTCTTTCGGCAAAGTGCGCTTGCGCCAATAGAATTCATTATTCTCATGACCATCCCGATTTTCTTATGAAGTGGAAATTGGGAGGTAAGCGTATGCACTGAAAATTAAGTTGAGGCCAGCAGAGTGAGCTAGGGAAAAGAAAGTGATTGGGATCAGGTTATGAGACCGGAAGACAGCACAGTGGGTTAAAGAAAAAACAGCAAGTAAGGATATTCAGGTCGAGATTAAAAGTAGGACGTTGGCAGGAGATGTATTACGAAGAACAGATAACCTGGGATCCCTAAAGGGCAACAAAGTGTAATAAAGTATAAAAACGTAGCAGCGTTCGGGGGATAGTCAGGTGGTTGGATGAGAATAAGGAATTTTCAGAGGCAGGGTTTCCGCAGCTGGCGTAGTACAGGCCTAATTAATTGGGCGGAGTACAGGTGTAATTAGAGATGAGTTAATGAAGCCTTTCTCGTGCAGTAGGATAAGCTGGCATGATGACGGTGACGATGATGATGGTGCTTATGGTGGTGAGGATGTATGTGCGCTGACAGGAATATATGTCACTGCACATGCTTAATATTTATGCAATTAAATTCGGTTGCATGAAACCTAGACTACGAAAGCAAACAGAGGCGGTCCATACAGTGTCTTGACAATTGACTGGGTTCCTGGCAGACTGCTAACAAGCCTTACCGAAAATGCTTGTGGTGGGTCTTCAGGAAGAATTCACTGCCTGCATTTTCAAACTTCCGTCAACTATTCTTCACTGTTGCTCCAGCTTTTATTTTTAAAGTGCCTCAGAAACAGCTTTCTCATGGCCTACATATAAGAAATGACCTCTGACTGATTACCAACACCACGTTTAAAAAATGCTATATAAATATATATGTTTTATTATGAACGTCAAAGCCTGCATACGCATTTTGTCTAGTCGGTAGACAAATTAACATTTTACGCACCAAGGAGAATATGGTCTCATGATGTCGGTAAATAATGTAAGGGGGGGTGGGGGGGGGGGGGGGGGGCTACCGTCTTTTGGGAATAATAAATCGCGTGATGCTGAAAGTGAAAGGGCAGCAATAAAAAAATAATAGTTGGCTTCAAGGGATAGGTGAAAAAACAGTGCACGTTTCGGTGCCCATCAATATCCCCTCCTTGCTTGCCATGCGCTTACAGAAGTTTGTTTCGTTTAGTGCCGACATTTCACCTTCCCCACTCAAGCAAGTAACAAAGAAAAATGGGGCGTACTTCTAAGAATTACGAACATTTCACAAATGATTTTGTGCTTAACTTGAGAATGCCACATGCAGAAAACTAAAGAGGATGCCTAAGCGACAATGTTTGAGTTTCCTCCACCGCAAGGCGCCGAAGGCGAGGAAACGAGTTTACTTGGTGTCTCTCGTGACTGCCTGAACTGAAGTAATTAATTCTGAAGAGATGACGTGTTGCGGGAGTCTTGGTCGGGAACACATCGTTTGTTGTTTTGTCAGTTTAAAATATGACTTACTGAGTTGACGGTGCTAGCTTAACAGCGCCTCACATAACTTGGCTTGCTTGCGAACATTCATCACTTTGTAGCAGGGGATTTCACAGGGGGACAACACAAGCAGGTTTGAGCGTTTTCTGTCAACTTCAGTGCCAGTTCCCTTTACTCTTTTTTATTCAGATTGGGGCAGAACTTGAGTAATTCTTATTAAATAAAGTAGGTGCCCACGCCAGGTATATTATTTCCCAATTTTTTTAGTCTGTGTCGTGCCATTGTTCTGTAGGGAAGACTACTCTGCCGTAAAATTTCAAATATAAATTTTAGAAAAGCTTCTTTTCTTGCGATATTCGCTGGAACATGGTCACTTCGACATATAGTTACTGACTTACAAAACACCATTTTTTTAGGCTGTCATCCTACTGATAACCACAAGAATACGGGAATGCATGCATGTAACTGGTACCGTCAAACAATACCAATCTATGTCTTCCATTACACTAACATATATCTACTGGGTTTCAAAAACGTTGCTTTTTTCAATTTCAGCATACTGCGATACCTAACCTGCCCCCACCGCACACACATACCCATATTATGGCGCATATTTCTACATAAACACAAGACAACCGTAAGTGAAATTCTGCTAACGACGTTCTCTAGCACTTCCTTTCATTAAGTGCCTCACCGTAATAATGAGCATGTACAAAGTCTGATCATGTTGAATTGAATTGGTTGAAATGGCGCAGTATCTGTCACATATCGGCCGACACCTGAATCTCGCTGTAAGAGAGGGATTAAAGGAGGGACTGAGAGAAGAAAGGAAGAAAGAGGTGCCGTAGTGGAGGGCTATAATTTCGACCACCTGGGGATCTTTAAAGTGCCCTGACATTGCAGAGCACACGGGCGCCTTAGCGTTCCGCCTCCATCGAAACACAGCCGCCGCGGCCGGGTTTGATCCTGGGTACTCCGGAACAGTAGCCGAGAGCCCTAACCGCTGAGCCACCGCGGTGGGTAGGATCATGTTCGATGATTTGAGTGTTTGGAATATTATCATCTGAATCCAGTAAATCTCGTTCCGAACGTTTCACTACGTTCCAATATATAACACTTGTCAGAAGCATCTCTCATAGACCTTTTCACACTGGAGGTTAAACTTTTCTAATGTACTCTCTCGATACCTGCCGGATGTTTTACCGAAATTATTGTGTGCAATTTAAAATAGCAGAATGCAATAAGGCGAATAAGCTGCAGTGACTCTACATTAGTATTGGAGGTTTCCCGTAAGATGACTACAGTTTACAAAACAATTTTCCAGTGTACTGCAGCAGGTAGGGCAGGGGATTTCCCCTTGCATATATGATGTGTACAAATAAAAAAGATTAGGCCTAATGAAGAAATCCAAAACAACCCCTATCTAATGCCCTGAGGCTATAAAAACTGCATTTAAAAAATCAAAACATTAGCGGCATCCGCCCCGTCAGCGGAAGTGCCCGCATCCATGTTAGAAAACGGGTGACTACCAGCTGTGCGTCCTTGTTGGTTTCGATAACGTGCCTTACAACTTGATTTACTGGCGTCGATGTTGCACCGGTCCATACAAATAAAGTGTTTCGCGAAAAAAATATCTTTCCTTTTACTTTTTCGTTGAGGAACAAAAAAAAATCTGAAACCTTTGCGCAAGCATCCATTGAATGTGGAAACATCACGCAATAGCTTTTCTTCCCGTTATTTTTACTTTTCTGCCAGCAGTGCCCGTTCCCAGCGGGGTTAGTAATTTAATTTCTGGTGTAGTGCTGTGCGGTACGCTGATTTCGGATTGGAGCACTGGAGCGTCGTTTTCGAATTTGATTACGCATGGAGAACAACAAAGAGTGAGGATGGAGAGAGCTTTCGAAAAGCATTCTCCTGTGCGCTGTGGACGCTTCTCGCGTGCTTTGCATCCCCTCTATTCTTGGTGCCCAACGACTCGGGAATCATAAGTTCGGGGTATCATAGAAATCTAAGCTGTGTAGCCCTACACCTTTACGTTCTTATTTTAACTAAGAACACGCGTCCAAAAAAACTTGAGGCAAACAACTGCGATGACTAACGAAACATTCCTAACCTGCACACGTCAGGGTAGGATATACTACTTCAACAGCTGCATGAGCTACGAGCGAAGCATCATGTAGTACTACTCCTCAACCAGGACATCGCAATCAGTACATAAACAATCAGAGAACGCAAGAAAGAAACTTCACTTTCATTCGTTACCGTAAATGCGAACAAGGAAAAAAAAAACTATGCGAGTAGCAAAGGTATCCGCAAAAAACAATATGGAAGTTCATAGTTACAACATTGGCAGTTTCAGTGTCTTTAATAGCTCAGACCTCCTGCTGATAACTGTTTTCTCAACAAATGTCAAAGTGTAGCACTAAGAAAGCGTAAACGCATGGCAGCAAAGCACTCTGCCTAATGTCCTGTTTCTACCTCACTGTCACGATCATTTGTTCCTCAGAACTCGTCGCATTGCCCTGGGGCTAGCGCTATGGCCACATGGAGACAATGGAGTTGTCCCATACGCGTGTTCTTGCCAATCCACTCAACTTAAAGACAGAAATAAATAAGAAAACTCCTTTTATTCTCGTGGAAGCGCTAGTGCCGGTCGTGACAGTGTGAGTTTACGCAGCCTGATAACTCGGACCAAATCTACCTACACCTTTATTCTGCACTAATGAATATATTGTTTTAGCTAGCATTGTATAGATGGGATTAATCATTTATGCACCTGCTTTTTTCTTACAATGTTTGCTGTATATTTTATATTGTACAGCGTATATTTCTGACAAAATTCATGGAATTTGGTTAGCCTAATGATTTACGGTATGGTCGAATGTGCTCGGCTTTAATTAAAGTAAATTCCGTGCCATTCCTTATGAAGTTGCAAATACAGCTGTCAATTACAGATTCTCTCCCATAACTGTGCAGAGTTGGAACTCGTTACATGGCAATTTTTTCTAATTATCACCTTCATTTTTCTTGTTTTCAGCTGAGTTGTTTGGAGATACTGCGGTTTCCAATGTGTTGAAAGCTTCGCCTTCCAGGAAACGGGGTCCGCGAGCCATGATCCTGGCCGACGACACCCGCAGTCGGTACAAAAGCTACCGGTTTATTCTGGATCAAACCGACGCTTCCAAAGGGGCACGTTATAGAACGTAAGGGCGGATCATATCATGCCGTCACGGCTCTCGAGAGCGCAATGCTAAGGCTACAAGAAAATGGGCGCTAGCACCTGAGCGTGGCAGAACAAAAACACACTGAGACGCGAATCGAACGAAGCGGCACAAGTAAGAACTCGAAGCAGTACATAAAATCTAGCTGCTCGCGTAGCAGCCACTCACGCCAGACAGATATTCCATCACCGGAGGTGCCACTTCCATCTTCTCTCTTCATCCTGCTCCCACCTGTACGTACTACATCCCGACGGCTCGCGCTGGCCGCCGACAGTGTGACCGCGCACCAGCAGCGCCCCCGCCAGAGTACTCCGAAGCGCTGCTTTCGCTGCCCTCATGGAGTCATCGCCGCAGCGATCACATTCCGCATCTCACGGACCAAGATGACTGGAAGAGAGCGCGCGCAGTTTAAATGACTGAAAAGGAACCGTGGAACCCCAGAGTGTTTATATTTTGTTGTTATCATGTGCCTTTCGTGCGCTACATTTTCCCTTGTACTGTCTATACTTGTAACTAATTAACCCTCTGCCTCCAGTCCCCAACGGCTGCGGAGCAAATGACCAAGGTGGCGGTCAGATCTGTGACGCAGCGGAAGGTGCTAAGGTTCTCTGGCTCCGGACAGGCCGCCATTGCAATCTGGTGAGGATCAGGTAACAGCAGATCTGTTGAAGGACGGAGGGGAAATTGTGCTAGAAAAACTAGCCACCCTGTATACGCAATGCCTTATGACCTCGACCGTACCAGAAGCTTGGAGGAACGCAAATATAATCTTAATTCATAACAAAGAAGAAACCAAGGAATTGAAAAATTATAGACCGATCTGCTTACTGTCTGTTGCCTAAAAGTTATTTCCTTAAGTAATCGCTATTAAAGTCAGGGCAACCTTCGACTTTAATCAACCAAATGATCAGGCAGGCTTTCGTAAAGAATATTCCACAACAGATCATATTCACACTATCAATCAGGTTATAGGGAAATGCGCAGAATATAACTCACCCCTATATACAACCTTCATTGATTACGAGAAAGCTTTCGACTCAGTGGAAACCTCAGCAGTCCTAAGGATCATGAGAGGGAAATAACTAGAAGGATAAAAATAGGGCGGAGCGCATATGGCAGGTTCTCTAAGATCATGAATAGCAGTTTACCAATATCCCTCAAGAGAAAAGTGTACAACAGCTGTATCCTACCGGTGCTCACCTACGGGCCAGAAACGTGGAGGCTAACGAAAAGGGTTCAGCTAAAGTTAAAGAGAACGCAGCGAGCCATCGAAAGAAAAATGATAGGTAACAAACACGGGTTAATGACATCCTAGTCGAAATCAAGAGAAGAAACGGGCTTGGACAGTGCATGTGATGCGAAGGCAAGATAACCGCTGGTCCCTAAGGGTAACAGAGTGGATTCCAAGAGAAGGCAAGTGTAGCACGGGCCACAGAATGTTAGGTGGGCAGATGAGATTAAGAAGTTAGCGGGTATACGGTGGGTGCAGAAGCAAAGGGGAGACATGGGAGAGGCATTTGCCCTGCAGTGGGTGTAGTCAGGTTGATGATGATGACGATGGTGGGGGTGATTATTATTATTATTATTATTATTATTATTATTATTATTATTATTATTATTATTATTATTATTATTATTATTATTATTATTATTATTATTATTATTATTATTTGCAGAGAAATAAAATAAAATAGTTTTCATCTTCGCCGAACATACCGAAAGTTACGCAAGGTTCAGGGTGACAGGCGGCAATATACCTTATATTATTGGGAGGTATTGTGTTCGGATCGCACCGCCGGTGGCATTTGGTCGTTTTTGTTTATTCGGCTTTCTAATCAGTTATCTTTAAACGATAAAATAATTACACATTTGATCTCCCATTGGTCAGTTTCGCAAATTGAAAAAAAAAATAGAAACATTCATCTATGCTCGTTGATTTCGGTGGCCGTTCTCTTCCTTCATGAATACCACAAAACATTATATTGCAATTCAAAATTGAAAGATAGTATTCAGATCTTCCGGCTGGCTGCAGGGCTGCCGAGTGCAAATACTTGAGCTAAAGGAAAAGATTTATTGCACTCATAAAAAATAAAACAAAAAGTCAGTGCGCATAATGGCATAATGATCTTTGGTATGTAGTTTTCTTTCCAATTGTTTACGATTCGTCATTACGTCCTGCTTAGCATGAAGTCTCATAGCACATAAAAGTACAAGAGCAAAATATCTTGCGCAAAGAGCGGCCTAGAGCCCCATGAAATCTTTACTGACTTTTAAGCTTTCAGTCAGTCGTCCTACGCACTTCACTTATTTTTAGCTTAAACTCAGCTTAAAATCTGAACTAAAGGTAGGAAAAATTAGTAAGCAATATACTTTTTATTGCTGCTGTGGGCTAGTCGTTTCTTCATGTCCCGCATGGTGATGCTGAACCGGGAAGCATAAACTTTGAAGCAGCGGGAGAGAAAAAATGAGCACTCCAAACTTAGGGCCCGATATGTGCGTGACAAACACTAAATCTTCAATAAATGAGTTTTTTGTTTTTTGCATTCCGCTGGACTGAGGTGGGCTTTAAAAAAGGTACTTCATCGCCCTTTAAAATGAGATTAAACTCGCTTAATCTGGCATGAGCATCATTAAAACTAAAATACTGACTGGTCCAGTTTACATTACTGAGACAGCCCTACGGCATATTTGGGAAAAGCACCACCCAGAGAATACTTGCCTCTGCAGCGTACAAGGTAACCACACACTATAAAAGCTAGTCAGAGAATATTGCCGTGTTTGGGCCCCGCTTGACAACTGTTCCGAGTTCCGAAAACACCAGACGCTTGTCTTCAAGGCATAAAACGAGGATCATCGTTTAATATTTTCAGCCGAGAAATATATAAAATGCAGGTGCCAAAAATTAAATACCGAAAGTCTCAAATCATACGAATGTTAGTTTATGCCAACCAGGGCAGTGGTAAGTCATGAACGCACCTAAATGCATTACCAGTGATTCTAGTTTTGTTAGCTGCCGCCACGTAGATCATGGTTCTGAACATTAAAAAATATTATGCTTACATCATTCGTGACGTAAGGATAGAAGTGAATGACCAAATTACAGCGGAATAAAAAGTGATAGGTCGCTATAGGCTTAGTGGGACTGGCTGGGCGGTTCCTGGTAAGGGCTCTTGATATGGTGAGAAAAATAGAGCCAACTTGGGTAACATGACTTTCGTTCAAATTTCTTTAGTTACTAAGCGCCTCTAAATATCAGCGTTGCGTCAATTCTCGAACAGCGCGGATGCTTCATTGCGCTGCTGCAAAGGCTGTCCTGGTGTTCATATTTTTCCTAAAGGAAGCGATCGACACCGGTGCAGGTACCACACACTTCTGCTGGAGAAATGTACAAGCGATAAAAGGATCCAAATTTTTTACGTTCTTGCAAATTTCAACTAGAATTCGCTCCCAGAGATCCAAGGTTGATTTGTTATTCTGCAAAAGTTAGTTACGTGCTTTTTTCACACACGTTTGGTACACAAACATTTAGGATTATACAGAAGGACTATACAGATAGCCAGCCAGGGCGCATTAAAAAGTGCGTTTATGGGGATTTTTGCTGAAACTGTAATACACTCCTTAGGCATGTAGTTAAAGTAAGGTAGCTGTTGTCGTTTATTTGTGCAGTTTGTAAACAGAAGGAACACAGATGTAAGTGAGGCTTACAATAACTAAGGATTATGCCCTACTGAATTAAGCCTTGAAACACGGCTACATGTGAAATAGCCGGGGCAGTCCATGCGTCTGCAGCGAAGTAGCTTGAAAAAAATGCAAAACAGCCATATGCACGCTCCTTCAGAAACTTGGCCAAGCAATCCACGGACACCTAGTGGGCCACTATTGTTTAAAATAAGCAGCGATTTCAAAGACAAATGAGGTATTTTACCAACAATGTCTTGTCGTTTCAGAGAGGTGTGTGGTACTAAACTGTTGCCTTAAGACATTAGGAAGTCTTAGTTGAAAATGCTGATGATTCTAACTGGGTTACAACTTGCGTGTTTTGGGGGAGTTATGTTTGTCTGAAACTTGACTACCATGTCTCTTTCTTTCATTACGAGAAAACAAATACGCTCAAACGTTTTTCCGTTTTATTTATTGTTGCACTGGAACGCGGAGAACATCAGTTAAAAAATCCGTTTTTTTAGAAACTAAGCTGCAATATACATAATATATATCTCAAAGTATTAATACTTCTATTAAGCGTTGTATGTGTCCTACGATTTTTGAGAGGCTGGCACCGTAATTATGCAAGTTTTGTTCAAAGCGGATTTCGTGAAAAATGCTATCAAAAAGACGATTGCTACCAAAACAAGGAACGACCTTACTTTAACAAAAAAGTGAGCGATTGGACGGGCTACTTGGCCGCTGAACATTCTCAAGCGTTTTCACCTCTGTTTTCTGTGATGCAAGACGTCGCAGTATCTACCTTTGCCCGTTTACTTTAAAGGGGACAGCATGTGATAAGTCAAATTCGTCGCCGTGGTTTGAATTATGCCAGCAAAAATGAAGGAAATGGCGCGCCTAAAGGAGGCAGCACCAATAATTCCTAGGAGTGCATTTTTTTCTCAAGCAGTAAAAAAATATATCTGACAGGCAAACCCTTTGAGAAACCCTTTTTTTAGTTTTTAAGTGGATATGGGACGTGAAGCTGGAGCAAGGATTTAACTTTTCAGAGCGTTTGCTGCCAACGTGTAAAAAAAAGCACCCAGCGCGCTGTGAGCGAAAACACGCACGAGAAGTGCGGAGCTTGGAAAACTCACCCCTGGCAAAGTGGTCGTCCCCGAAGCAGTATCCTGGCCTCTGCGCCAAGATCACGGCGATCATGGCGAGCCGCACAAGGTCGCAGGTCAGTTCAGTACTTCCTCTCGGTCGACTCCGCAGAGAAGCCGCCGCCGGCAGTCGCAGCGATGCGAGCGACGGGTCACGTCTTCTTTGCCGGAAAGACATGACACGACTGTTAACTCAAAATAGACAGATCAGGAAGAAGTGGGAAGTAATAGAAAAGCCGTTGATTGGGCCGAATTCGGTTCCGCTCCACTTTTTTTTTCTTGACGAGTCTGATTAACGCGAGGCGAGTGGAGAGTTGAGTGAGCGGGGGAAGTTTATCCCGAGGAAAAAACTAGCGGAGAAGGAGCTGGGGCGCGGCAGATGGATGTCGCGAGGGAGCGACTTTCGCCGGCGCGTCCCTAGGAGCGACTGAGCGCGCGCGCGCGCGCGCTCTAGGCGCTGCGCCGTGGGAGCGCTGGTGGCGGCGGCAACGTCGGTGGCAGAGCGGCCAACGAACGGCACCTCCACGCCTGCCGGCGTGGTCCCGGGCGGTGAGCGGCACCCGCCGTTGTCGAGTGGTGCTGCCGCTCCGCAAAGCGGCTATTCGCCATCGATCGCTGCCACAGCCGCGGTGCGGGTGTACTGGTATACAGAAAAGCGGCGCGCGCGTAGGGGTGCGCACCGCATAGCTATAGCTAACTCTGCTCGCGTCGTCGAGGACGGTGGTGTGTCGCAAGAGCGCCTCCTTTCCACACCCCCACACCTCCCACCCGCTGGCTCTTTTTTCCCATCACTGTTTCAAACGAAACTGCTTATATATATATAACTTTCTTTCTTCCCCTTTTTGCCACTTTCGTGCGTGCCCAGTGGAAGGGAGGCTGTATACGGAGGGGCAAGTGGTGCCCCGCTGAATGCGTATCCTGCAATTGACAGCACACTCAGTTTGCTCTCCACACGACCCCCTCTTTCTACTTCTCCTCACTTTGACTCTTCTCGGCACTTTCTCGCAGTCTGCACTTTCGTTAGTCTCTTTTTATCGCCTTCTTGTTCTTAATCTCAGCCTGTCTTTCTCCCCGCCTGCGGCGATCTTTGATGAATTACTGTTTGGATTCACGTAGCGAGTGCGGCGCTGGTTTCGTCCTCGCAAAGTCGGGAAACAGTCGCTGGTCTCGGCAACGCAAGCGGGCGCGGGATAAACCAAAAAGATAAAAAGGTTCGTTTGAGGGAAACTGCGTGGGAAAGACGCGTGGCCGTTATTGATGAGGCGTTTGGCTGACTTTCTTGGGCGCGCTGCGGCTTGAAGCTTTGTCCCGATTATATTCGGAAATCTATATGAACAGAGGAAAAGCTTCTGATCTTTGCATGCAAAAGCTGTAGGAAGTTTTGAGGCGCGCACGATCCGAGATAGAGGGGAAATATAGAAGACCGACTGCATGCTCTTTTGCAGAGAAAGTCTATGAAGTAAGAAGATAGATAAGTTGACTCTATTGACGCAGAATTGTTCCAAAAACGGTCGGTGATGGTTCTTGATGAAACCTGGCTGGCAATGAAAACATCCATTCGCAGGATGTTTTCATTGTTTTCCTTCAGTTTCACTGGCTGCGCATGGATGTTAAGAAAAACTTGTGACATTTCATGCAGAAGCTTAAAAGGTTATTCTTAGCTTTTGCCTCTCTGCATAACTCTTACGATGCTGCTTAAGGTGCATGTGTCAGGTAGAAATTATAGGCTCCTTGCCGGCGTGATCAATTGCACTCTCTTCGTTCTTCAGGTCACTTTTTTCCGAAAAACACGCTGATCTGAAAAGCTGCAGGCAGTAATAATCAACACAACCATTTGGCCGAGTTGGTCAGACATGCTTGGCGACGCATCACAAAGCAGGAAAAAAAGGCACACTGTCTTTGATAAAAGTATCCAGGCCACATTTAGGGTTTTCCGTGCCAAGAGGCGAATTGTTATCATCCCGAATAGGATAGGTGGGTAGGTAAAAACTTTATTGGTGAACCAAGTAAGGGAATCAAGGCGTTAGGGGAGGTTTGGTTGGCTTTGTTCTTAATATCGGTTGGCGGCCATCAGTCCATGACATCTGGCGACCTTCTATGCCCATTCCACCAGCCTCTTCTGTGAGGCCGGCATTGAGCTAGAGACCGCGATCTCCCGACCTGCTAGGGCTGTGAGGTTCCACCGAGATGGTGGTTGGAGTTCTCGGCATATGAAGAGTATATGTTCGAAGTTTGCTCTCGGAGCCCCACAAAGAGATCATTCGGGCTTGTATTGACCCGGGTGTATTAGTGCCAGATAGGCTGGTGAAGGAAACGTTCTGGACTGGAGTTGCCTCCATATAGTCTGTTGTTCCTTCGTGAGGGTGCGGTGTAGTGGCGGATATGCGAGCATTTCCTCTCTGTAGTGCAGCGTGATTTAATTGTAGGTGATTAGTCTGTCCCGCGCGCAGTCCCTCTCGACTGTTTGACATGCTCGGTTGACGTACGCTCGAGCAGTAGAGTGCGCCTCCTCGTTTCCAGGGTTGCCTGCGTGGGCTGGCACCCAAAGAAAATAGCTATGGCCCAGATTCCCGTCGTGCTGCTAACAAGGGCTGGCAACCGCAACGTTCGCACTTCGCTGACAGCCGCGCTATTCCCGAGGCCATTGTGGCCGGGTTACTTTTTGAAAATGGCGGTATGTGGCAGTCTTGAAATAAAGTTCTCCAAGTTGCCGCTTGTGGGCCTCCTATTTAGGTGCTACGTGTCGTTTCCCAGAGCGCCAGTCGTCGCGAAGTTGTAATAAGAAATTTATTTTCAAAGCGTAATTCAAGCAGGACACTAACAATGTGTTGCGTTTGTATATTGTTTCTCATGCTGGCACATTCCTTATACGGCATACTAAGCATTGTCTGGCAGAATAGATAAAAAGTTCATGTCCTTCACATGGCGGTATGTGGCGATCTTGAAATAAAATTAGCAAAGTTGGCGCTTGTGGAAACTCTATTCATGTGCTACTGGCGTTTCCTAGTGCGCCAGTCGTCGCAAAGCTGTGATAAGAAATTTATGACTATAGAAGCGCAGTGCCTGACTTTGTTCGCTTGATGTACGCGCTTTTCTTAAACGTAGAATGTGTTTCGTTTGTATATTCTTTTCGATGCTGGCACATACCTTATGCGGCATACTAAGCATTATCTGGCAGAATAAATAAAATGTTCATGTCCTTCACATGTTCGCCAGTTTCTATGTATTTCGGCATACAGTGTTCCACGCAAGAAAGTCTGGCCACCGTTCCCGCAAAATCAATCAAGCTTAATACACAAGAGCTATTGTCAGTTTTGGTCGCGGCGTACTTCTTTTCGAACCAAAGGGAAGGCCAAAAACAAAAACATAACGTAAAAAAGAACATTCGAAGGGTTCGGCTTCGAAATAAATTATCGCCCTTCTGCTGGCTATACTTTAAGCCTAAAGATAGAGGAATGCTTACTAAATATACTTCAAAAATTTTAAGTGCCACTTCAAGACACAAAAATTATGTAACACCCAAAGAAGTTATTTAATCTCGAGGTAGGTACTGAAGCAAGAAGCGATAAGAAAGAAACTATATTGTGATCTCGGTCTTTAATATCCTCCCCAGAGCTAACCACCGTCACAAACATAGACTTTCGCCATCGCGAAGAAGGTGCTTTCCGCTTGATCACATTATTATACGTGCCAACTTTTCTGACATATTTCCTTTATGATTCATGCGATATATACTCACAGCTAAAAAAGAGCTGCTCCTACATGGTAACAAAAATGTACTGATTTCTGCAGTTCTCGTTAATATCGTGCAGCATTTTTTTTTCTTCAACATATTCGTTATTGACTAAATGCTTCGTTCACTTCCAGAAGGGAATCATGACTTAAGCGCTTATTCGTTCTTAAAATAATCAATAAATTTTACGCGCCCCCTTGCTCCATTAAAAGCGAAACAATGAAGCCGGTTTCTTTTTTTTTTCGGGAACAGCGCTTTTCATAATTGCCCTTCGCCAGAACAGAGACGCCGAGACATTTTAGGGGAACCACATTGTTTCTCCCTACGTTTCCCCAGAAGGGAGCCTCCGAAAAAGGAGGGCACCACAGACGACACGCGTGGTTCACATTCGTAATTCTGCTCCATACGGCAACGCTGTGGCTCTGCTTTATTCCGCTTCAGCTAGAACTATGAATCTCTACGCACTTAAAAATAGCCTGAATGGGGCCGTTGCAGACTCTTCCGAGTTCGGTGGCCCCTGCTCGGGTCGTTAAGATGCCATTTTTGTTTAGAAAGACACGCGTACCATACTCGTGAAGGCAGCCGGCGTCCATTGCTCGTCCATCGCGCAAAATGTGGCTTCATTGTTAAACTGCTCGTGCACAAATGCCGCCTTATCATAACGAAGCGAAGCGCTTCGCTCGCGCTGTGTCTGCGCTGGTGTAGACTGTTTTTTCTCCTCGAGAAAATCGCAGCACGATGCATCTCTCTTGTTCCGAAAAAATAAATAAATAGACGACAATACAGTCCAACCGCTATCCGCAATTATGCGGGCATTTCTCCTCCATGCCCCCCCCCCTCCCCCCCCTTTAAAATTGATCTATAGACATTCTGTAGCATTCTTATAGACTCTATTGCGTTCCTATAGATATTTTTGTCTGTTCATAGTGTACAGACTGCGTATAGGCTAAAGCCTACTAAAAGTGCATGGCCATAATTCTATAGATTGTCTATAGACTGACTAAAAGATTTCAATTGTCTATGACTGTTCGCTAGGGTTTGTCTATAGAAAATCTATAGACTTTGTATACAGACGTCAATGGCCAGTCTATAGACTGTCTAAATAAATTTCTGTAAGGGCATTCACATGGAGAGCTTAAATTGAAAGAAATAAAAAAGGACACTATAGACCAAGATAAAGTGAAACCAGCTCAGGTGGTCTTTAAAGTGTCCCGTTACGATCCTCAGTGAAATAGTTGGGAGTGAGACCGACCATCCGATGAAGGAATGAAATATCTTCGTGCGGAGAGGTTGCACGGTTCACTAAGGTTGCGCTTCGAGCGCCCAGTTTATCCCGCAAACTTGAGCGGCCCACTAATCAGAGCGGGCGGGAGACCGCGGTGCGCGCCACTCCATTGTTGCCAGCAGAAACCTCATTCCCGCGCCATCCCCTTCTCTCCCTTGTCTTTAGTCCGTCGTTGTCTCTACACGGACCCGGTGCCGTGCTTTGCGCCCCCCCCCCCCCCCCCTCCGCCTGCCCCACGTGCGGCGTTGCAGCTATGCAACCGAGCCCTCCGCGCTTCCGCAGCAAACGACGGCCTAATGGCCTAGCGCCGCTAGCGCGCGCATTTTGCCTGACAGTAGTCTCTTTCGTGCACACAATGACAAAAGCTCTGATGTTCGTTAAAGCTCAGGAAGAAAAAAAATGGAAAAAAGTGATGAACTGAACAGTTTTTGGTACGTTGACGGCGAAGAATACCGGTTACAGAGTGACTTCAGATACGTGACATGCGGAGGACAACGTAGCCGCTCGCAAAAAACACTGTCTATTTTTTGTCTCGCTTCGCTGTGTCGCCGGTTGCAGCGTATGCCTAATAAAATTTGTCGCCTTTGTTCTCCTCTACATTTGAAATTGTGAAAAAAAAAAGTGCAGCAGGAAGTTTAAAACAGGTTCCCGAGCAGGAGCGAACTCCTGAAGCGTTACATGTTATTCTCAATGCTCTCGTTTTGTTTATTCTAAAAGCGCCTTTGAGGTATGAATACGGGCATTAATGTAAACAAAAATAAAGCAACCAGTAAGCAGTAAAGCAGCGAAATTCTTGCACTGTGTCACACTGAAGTGCGGCTGACAAAAATTACACTGTTGTGCAATGAGCAGTCAGTCACTAATGAATTTGAAAGCAAGGGGTGAGCGCGCTGAGACTTTAGTAGCGCAATACCGAAGTGTAGTACTGTGCTGCGTATATTTATTATCGTGATGTGATAAGACACCATACAGCTTTCCAGAAAGGCGCCGAATGCATAAAATGCAGTAAACACTAGGCAGCAATCTATATACAGTAACTTCGTCCAAGCCTTCGGTGTTCATTTATATATTTCGCAAGAAACACAACCTTCCCACATTATGCATGAAGCACCGGGCACAAGGCGCGGCCGCCATTTGCCGCAGAAAAATATAAGGGATGCTTGAAACTTCATACACAACGGAGCAAGACGGGCAAAGAAGTTTACTTCAGAAAAAGACGAATTTGCATACGTCTGAAGAAATCTCTTCACTCTTCTTGCAGGAAACCTGCTTCATGTGCAACCGCAAATGTTCGTGCAGTTTGACCACAAACCTTTTAAGCATTTACATGGAACTCATTCTGGTCATCATCATCACTATCATCATTATCAGTCTGACTACACCCACTGCAGGACAAAGGCCTATCCCATATCTCTCCAATTAACCCTGTCTTTTGCCACATGCGCCCATCCTATGCCTGCAGACTTCTTAATCTCGTCCGCCCACCTCCTATGGCAAGCAAATATGCCTGTTAAAAAGCGTATTTATTCTTCGTCGACGTGAGGCACATGGCATCATAAACGCTTTCGAAAACACAGCACGAGACTAAACTCAAGAACAGAGACTAATTCCAGGAGCAGTCTGAACAATTTTACTTGGCGAGTGCATTACATTTTTGAAGCCATACTCCATCTGTCGGGATTATTCCTTTTGTTTATAAAATTAATAATAATGAGTAAATAATTTTAAGGCACGATAAAAGACAAATCAAAATTCAAACTGGGGACCTCGGCTGGAAACGGTGCTTCGCGTGACAAAAAGATTGTATCTCAAACTCGCGTGCCCGAATTGATGGACTAGGCAGGTAGCTGCAGGCGACAAGACCATTAACGAAATGTCTGAAATTACTGAAAACAAGGCCGAATTTTCACCGCCAAAACTTCACCATTTGAGGTTCCGAAATTGAAAACTTCCGAACCCATTTTTGTTTAAACAAAGCGCCACATGGGAACAAAACCTGGTATCAAACACGAAGCCAAGGAGAACCTGTATAAGATGTTCGAGATACGAGCGCTTTGATGAATCTATAGGGCTGACCTCACGGCGCTAGGCGGTCGAGCGCTACGCTTCTTTAGAGGGCCACCGTGGTAGATAATACGTGTACTACAGTTAATGCTGCAGCGTCATTTGAGCGCAGGGGTTTCGTGGAAAGCCCGGTGCCCATTTCGCTAATTGCGTGCCCTGGCAAAACGCCGACACTGCAGGCGACGATGAGCTCATGCCCAGGAGTCCCGAAAGGAGTACAGTAGGTTCCTTACATGAAACGACAAAGTTGCTGCCAGCATCACTCTTTAAGGCTCCCAGCTGGGCAACAAAGACCGCATTTTAAACCCCGCAGAAAGGCTCGCGATGCTTTCGAAGGAGTCGAGCGGAAATACGGGCTGCACATCGCATTAACATTACGTTGTTTGGCTTGGTGAACAAGTGCTCAGGTTAAAGAATTGTATTTTTTTTTTGTTTGGAACAAAGATAAACGCTTTGTTGGGGGAGTGTGCACTCGATCGTGTTTTCGCCAAAGTGGATCATAAGGTGATAGTGATATTTTCCACCGTGTTAACAGCGATGAGGAGGGCTTTCGGGGCATGATAGGCACAGCTTTCATATCCTTTCAAGCTTTGCTCGAAAAAAATGTGCTCACAAATTAAGCTCGTTTCAGGCAGGCACAGGAAAGCGACTACACAATGATACGCATTTCTAAAAACAGAGGATCCTAAATCCGCATTTTTCACAAGATGTGGCGCCCTCTGAGGAGTGGCGAAAATTCGTCTGCTACTGATTGAAAACAAAGGCAGGTAGGAGACGCAAGCGGTGTGTGTGTGTGTGTGTGTGTGTGTGTGTGTGTGTGTGTGTGTGTGTGTGTGTGTGTGTGTGTGTGTGTGTGTGTGTGTGTGTGTGTGTGTGTGTGTGTGTGTGTGTGTGTGTGTGTGTGTGCGTGCGTGTGTGCGTGTGTGCGTGTGCGTGCGTGCGTGTGCGCGTGTGCGTGTGCGTGTGCGTGTGCGTGCGTGCGTGCGTGCGTGCGTGTGTGCGTGTGTGTGTGTGTGTTTGCGTGTGTGTGTGTGTGTGTGTGTGTGTGTGTGTGTGTGTGTGTGTGTGTGTGTGTGTGTGTGTGTGTGTGCGTGTGTGCGTGTGTGTGTGTGTGTGTGTGTGTGTGTGTGTGTGTGTGTGTGTGTGTGTGTGTGTGTGTGTGTGTGTGTGTGTGTGTGTGTGTGTGTGTGTGTGTGTGTGTGTGTGTGTGTGTGTGTGTGTGTGTGTGTGTGTGTGTGTGTGTGCGCGTGTGTGTGTGTGTGTGTGTGCGCGCGCGTGCGTGCTTGAGAGCTGCTGCCATCTATCGCATGAGTCTTTCACTAACATGAACCGCGAATGGGCAGAAGGAGTAGGCGGGTTCCTTTTCAACCTGTGGAGCTGGAGCAGAAGAGGCGCGCATGCGCAGAGCGGCCTTTTGAAAAACGCGGGTTGTTATTTGTTGAAACAGACTCGGAAATCTTGATTACGTTGGGAAAGATTGCGAGAAAAGGCTCCAAAATTTAAGTGCGCTTTATGTTGTGAAAAATGTCCAGTTTTAAAGTCTGCAACAAAAATTACATAGAGGGTCATCTGTTATCATCGTACGTTCATTTGACGTGCATTTAACTTTTTTTAGAGTACAATAGCGTCACAACCAGCAAAATATGCGTATATCGTTGAATTGTGGACTCTTTCTGGGCCCAATAGAGTTGCGTATAGGGTAACGCCTGATCCTCAGCGGCCATTTCATTCAAAGTAATCCTCGCCTCCGATGCCTTTTCACGGCGTAAATTAGCATCTGGTCGTAATCAGCTAGAACGGCGTGGTGGCTTTGCCTGTACTTCAACATTTCCATAACTTATAATTACCTGTTTACCTCCAAATAAACATTTTTAAAATAATTTATTTACTTTTTCGCTGCAGCCTCTCTTTAAATGATCCCAGAAAGCTAAATTAAGGTCAGTAAAATGATACACTGCGAAGTCAATTCCGGTATACCCTTTGTTTTCGGACATTGAAATGAAAATCTGGCTAGTTGCGAAACTGAGGGTAGCGGCCTTGATTCGTATGAGCGAATACTTTTCGACCTTGTTTCATTTTTAACCTGATATGACACAGATTCGACTACAATTATTGTATTTATTTTAAGGAAAGTCATCTTTATTTATTTTATTTGCACACACTGCAGCCTCTAGACAGGCTATTGCAGGAGTGGGCTTGAATACAAGGAAACAACAATACAAAGAACTAAGAAGTAAAGAAAGAAATCATAAAACATTAGGAACAGGCTTGTAAGTGTTCTTCATCTAATGATAATGAACGGATGTTACCTGCTAAGGAATTCCACACTTCAGTAGTGTAAGGGAAAAAGCTGCACTTCAAGAAGTTAGTGGGAGCATAAAAGGGCGAAATGCTTGGGGCATGGTGGGTCCTTATAGATGAAGGTTTTGAAAATGTCAGATATTTATCTAGCGAAGAAAAATGTGGTGAATTGACTAAAGTGTACATAAAATTGAGACATTCAAGATGACCACGTGCGGCAAAAGTAGCGAGGCCTAGTTGGGGAAGAAAAGTAGACGGCGAAAAATGCATGTCATATCTCCTGCAAACAAAGCGCAGGGCCTTCTTTTGCACAGATTCCAGTTGGTTGATCTTATAGGGGTTCCAAACAACATAAGCATGTTTGAGGATGGCGCGAATGAGTTATACTGTTATTTTCTGCGGCTAGGAGAACTATTAGTTTCTGTTCAACAGTCTTTCGTCACCCAAGGCATGGATTTTAATTTGTCTGTTTTTAAACGCCTCACAACTCGAGGGTTAGAGAAAAGTTCGTCTCTCGGTGCGAGTAATATCGAACATTAGAAAACCGGCATCCACTTTTCAAAAAAAAAAAAACGCTGTTTCGGCGTCTGAATGAGAATTTTTCTCACTACTATTTTGAATAAGAAGGCCGATGACAGCTGAAACGTCATTTGTTTCTTTTCTGGTCAGCGCGTTTTGATTTTTATGTTTCATTTCACTTTATTGTACGTGCAGGTGTGGACGTGTGTAAACAGTACACGCTATTCTGTACTAATTGCATTCATGCTTTTTTTTTGGACATGAAGATACACGAGAAAGTACGCAAGAATTCGCTACAAGCCTGCACATGCCACTGTTGCCAGTTTCGACAAAGAAACAAGTCAGTTTTTTTTTTTTGCAATGAAGTAGAGTGGTTTGTTTACTTTTATTTGCACCTTTACATGATGATCAAACTAATCAGGCTGAAATTTTAGTCCTGTTTTGCATGATTTAATTTCGAAGAACTAACAGCATGCACAGCACAATTCACACATTGTACGGCTTTCATCAACGTATAAACCGTTTCCTATTCTCAAACCACACTTAAATCTTCAAAAACACTTTACGCGACAAGACGCATCAGCCAGCGAGCGAAGATATACGCCACTCCGAGTGAGTGGCGATCAAAAAACAGCGATATCAATTCCTATGTTGAGCTTGGAGGTATTTGGGCAGGAGGATTCGAAAACACTTTGACTGTGCAACACTCATTTAGCGTAGCCAGACAGACAATAGCGAACAGCCTAACTACTAGCGTAGAGTTGTTGCGTTGAACATGGTTGGCGCAGCTACGTCGCTCCAGTTGTTATTCATGCCGAGTGCCAAGTAAGGAACGCTTGCAAAGTGCAGGTGCTGTTGGTATGTGAGTAATTATTCCTGTACAACGACGTCTTGATCCTCTCATGCGTAGTTGCCGGCTCTTCCGTTTTCTGTACCGACTGTTTACCAAGCTTCCAACTCTCCTGAGCCTGTGTGCTTAAGCCGCCGGAATCACTGAATACCCGCCATTCATCGTTCATTCCGTTTTACTGCCAACCATCTTTAGTTAGCCTCAGTCAGCGTAGTTTACTTTGTCAATGTAGGAGCTTGAGCGAGTTGCAGGCAGTTCACATTAAAACAGCGCCAAAAAAAAAACACGGACGCAGCGAAGAGACGCACACAGGAGCGCTGTCGAAAACTGCGCCCGTGTAGCGCTCCGGAACACGGGACACAAAAGAAGAAAGATAGAACACACCAGAAAACAGGCTCACTCAGAAACGTCTGAGGCGTGAGGTTTCTTATCGCATGTTCCCACAGTCTTGCATTGTTACTTCCTGGCGTAATGTATTCGAGCGTTCATCTGTTTTAAACGCACATGCGGCTTGAAACGTTGAAGGCTGAATACACAACAAACTAAACCTCAAAGTTTCAGATAATGTGGCTGAATTGGTTTCAAAGCGCTCTCTTCGCCACAAAGAACAACTCCAATAACACGCGCGCCCATCTAAAGCAATGTTTCTATTTTGTGGTTCGTTCTTACAAATTCGGCTACTGGACAAGTAGCAAAGCACTGCTTCCAGAAACGCTATAGAGAAATGTCGTACTTGTCCGGAACTCTGTCGGAACCCACCTCAGCCTTATCTCCGCTTCCCCACTACGCCGCGTCGACTTCGGGAAGTTTTAGACTCTTGGGAAACCTAACGGAAGGAAGACGTCTCTGCCTCTGCCATGAGACGGAAGTTACGGGGCATTCGCTCCTTGTACCCGCATTATGCGCTAGCGGCACTCAAGCAGCAGGAATAAAGCAGCTCGAGCTCCCTCTTGAGCTACAGCCAGCAGATGTGCGATGGCAGAATTTTAAGAGTCGTCCTATGTGGCAGCATTAACCGCCTTCTTGCTCACAGTTGCATTTATCCCACTAAAGCTCACATTCAGCAGTAGAACATAGCCGAATGCTTCACTCTGTTGCAATCGCAGGTTGATGCTATTGATCGAAAACCTAAAATCTACGTTCACAGTACCGCATCATTCAAAGCGTCGCCGCTGAAATTGTACCATGCAAAAAAAAAAAACCTTTTGTTGCCCTTGCACTAAGGATTTTACAATAATGCAGAGGCCAGACAAAGAACACATAGGCAGAAACAACTCAATAAAGCTTCATGTTCACCGGACTTGGCCTCCGTTTCACAAGAGCCTTTACAGCTCCGATATGTTGCATTGCCAGCGCTTAGCAGTTCACCTTTGTGCTCGCATTGATAAAGCTTACCGAAAAGTAGCGGCAATGAAAGACCAGAGGCATGTTTTGTTTCTCTCTGCTGATGAACGACCTCCAGGCCATTCGTAAACCGTGTCTAAAGGATTTTACAATAATGCAGAGGCCAGACAAAGAACACATAGGCAGAAACAACTCAATAAAGCTTCATGTTCACCGGACTTGGCCTCCGTTTCACAAGAGCCTTTACAGCTCCGATATGTTGCATTGCCAGCGCTTAGCAGTTCACCTTTGTGCTCGCATTGATAAAGCTTACCGAAAAGTAGCGGCAATGAAAGACCAGAGGCATGTTTTGTTTCTCTCTGCTGATGAACGACCTCCAGGCCATTCGTAAACCGTGTCTAATGAACCAATGTATGCGGGGGTGGACGGTCTCTAACGATAAAAAATAATAAACAGCGGTCTAAATACCGCCTCAACCTTTGCATGCCGTACTGGCTGTGGACAGAGCTGCGCGCGTGTGTGTAGCAACGCACGCGTGGCTCACCTGGGGCTTCCGCGGGGCGCCGGACCAATCGATTAATAGGGGCTACTGGACCATGCGCACGTGCCACCGAGCCTAATGTGCAGCCAAGTACACCCTGCACGGAGCAATGCCTCCTGGCGGTTCCACGTCGGCCCCACTCGCCTACACATGGGCGGCACTCATACTTGTTTGCCTATATGCTGTATCTAACCCCTCCACCTTTTCATTTAATTTTTTTTTCTGGGGGGGGGGGGGGGGTTGGAGGAGGAGAGGAGGTGGTGGACTATTACGACAGCAACGTAGTCTAGACAACGCCTTACTCGTTTCTGTAGGCAGAGTGAGGCCTCTGAAGCACGCCAGAAAATTATTGACCTCCCGCGTCCCAGTGAGCGGGCTTTGTAGCGGCTACAATCAAACCTCTTTATTGCGCAGCTAGGCCATAATTCCGAAGCCCCCACAGCGCCCCCCCCCCCTCCCCTGAAGCTAACATTCTTTTTCGTTTGTATATACATTGGCTGTGTTCTCATTTCGTAACATTTCTCGGTTCTGGACGTCGGCTGTCAGCACTCATCTCGTCTCCGCTGGTCTTCGTAGTTCGTTTGCGGAAGGCGCGGTGCATTTTTCACGCTCCTCAGACATGTACACCGTTGCGCCATCGTTAATGAGCCGCGTTTAATAGTCCCGAAGAGGAGATTATTTTTGTTTAGCTTCTACTTTCCTACGCTACTAATGCAGAAACTCGTGCTCTTGCTCAACGACTGTGATACATCCTAACCCCACTCACGTTCGTAATCTACAGAAAAATTGCCCCTCGTGGGTGGTTGACTCTTTTTGCAGCTGTAATGTGCAGAAAACCGCTTGTAATAGAGTTATTGCCACCTATCAAGTGTGTGTGTGAGAGAGAGAGAGAGACTCTTTAATGAAGAAACAGAGAATTATCAAGTGTGTAAATTAACCGCACTAAGTGTGTAAATTAACCGCACTAAGTGCTTGAAGGCTGAATTCAGCATTGCGCATTATTAATTATTTCCAGTTCCAACTGATTCGATTAAGCCACTACCGTAGATTCATTGTACTGTATCACTCAAGTGAATTGCAAGCTGAAACGAATGCTTGAAGTTTTTCACTTTTTTTTTGGCTATCATTTATTAGCTGTCATTTATCCATGATCATAGGCTCAACTTTTTTGGTTCGTAATGCCCGCTTTTTGCTGCAATCGTTGTATATCCCAAAGGAAGCACAAGCGTTTGATCCTATTGTGTTGGACAATAACTGCGATAAAAACAGCGGAGGTATAGCACCCTACAAACTGATGAAGCTGGACAGCTCAGGTGTGAAGAGCTTTCGTAAAACAGCGTTTAAGGCAGCCGACTTCGAAATCACCCACACAGAAATGTCACAGCCAAGAAATTAATTTCCGATAACCGCTGAAAATTAATATCTTAGGATGTTTGTTTAAAATATATTGTTGAATTAAGCTTATTCTCTTGTTTTAAAACTCACTCTGAATTCTGAAGCTAAACCTGAGTCGGCAACCATGGTGTGCTTAAAAGTAACCATGTAAAAACGCGAGACCGCCTCGGATTGGCCAAAGTCAGA
Organism: Amblyomma americanum; assembly: GCF_052857255.1. Classification (NCBI taxonomy): domain Eukaryota; kingdom Metazoa; phylum Arthropoda; class Arachnida; order Ixodida; family Ixodidae; genus Amblyomma; species Amblyomma americanum. Next base: position 18,091,828 of record NC_135502.1, on the reverse strand, counting down.
TTGTGCGGCACATAATATATTTTTTAAGGTATTTCAACGCAGAGCTTCTCCTACGTGGCAAAAACATGTACACACGGAGAAAATAAAACGGTTCATGCAAGAGCCTCATTAAAACATTTTTACCTCGTAGTGAACAAAAATACAAGCTGTAGATGTTTCGCACATCGTTGAAAGCCTTCTATAATCGCGTTTATTGCAAGCTAGCAAGGCCGATGCTCTTTCTTGTCCTTTCGAGCTTTCAGAAAGACGTTTCCCAGGAACGGCAGGCTGCCGTGTTCGCCGAAGTACAAATAGATGTAGCAAAGCTTGCAAGCTTGCTCTTGCTGTAAACCGGCAAAGGAAAAGGTCGATAAACAAAATGAAACGAAGTAAGAAAAGCAGCCAGAACAGAAGAGTTTAGCGGAGCCAGCGAAGCAAGCACCATCAACGCATATTGTTTTCTCCGCCACATCAGCTCATAGGACGTGCTCTCAAGCTGTGAAAGCTCCTATAATGCGGCGTTTTGTTTATCAGGTGCAACTTTTGTTTGTCGCTCTGCTGCTAGTCGATATCCCCGCTCTGTTACTTGCGGTTCCTTGGCTCCAAGGGGGGCTCGACCTGATCGATAACCGCGTGTTGTACTCAGGGTAAACAAAATAAAAAAATTATAAAAAGTAGCGAAAGGGAGAGCGAGTGTCTAACAAAATGAACACCTGCGCATTGTTTAGCATGCTTGTGATTTTCATTTTCTGCACATCCTGCCGCTTTCGGTACCTGGGTGGAGAATTATAGGTCGCTGCATTTGTATGGCAATAAAAAAGCTGATGGATGTTCTCTACAACACAGAATTCGCGTTTGCGTAAGCGCTGTAGGGCCTGAGTGGACAATTAGCACATGGCTGGCTTCTATATACCTTACGAATCATCGCTCTCTTCTCGTTGGTTCCTCACTGTCGCATTCCTTAGGGTTCCTTGTTCACAGAAATATTCCGTACGAAAGCAGTGAGGAACCACGAAAATGTATTGAGAAGGTATCTTGAATCTTTATAATGAAAGCCTGGTTAATGTTTTTTGTTGTTTTTTTGTGCCAGCCTATAAAACTTTTCCAGGGTCACAGAGCCTACATTTTGTTCAATAATTTTTGACCTCTAATATGATCCCAGCAGTTGCTTGTCTAGAAGCCACAGTTTTCTGGGAAGTCATGCGGAATGTTTTTCAAATATCCCATTGTTCTAGCACAGGTGACACCTAATCATTCCGCAGGCTTAATAAACTTTTTCCAGTGCTATTTGTCTGCGCAATTCCTGGGATTTTGCTTGTGGGCACAACGTTCTGGTATTTTTAGTTCAACGCAACAATGCTACGCGTGTGTAATCAACTGATATATATATATATATATATATATATATATATATATATATATATATATATATATATATATATATATATATATATATATATATATATATATATATATATATATATATATATATATATATATATATATATATATATATATATATATATCAGTTGATTACACACGCGTAGCATAGTTGCTTGCGTTGAACTAAAAATACCAGAACGTTGTGCCCACAAGCAAAATCCCAGGAATTGCGCAGACAAATAGCACTGGAAAAAGTTTATTAAGCCTGCGGAATGATTAGGTGTCACCTGTGCTAGAACAATGGGATATTTGAAAAACATTCCGCATGACTTCCCAGAAAACTGTGGCTTCTAGACAAGCAACTGCTGGGATCATATTAGAGGTCAGAAAATATTGAACAAAATGTAGGCTCTGTGACCCTGGAAAAGTTTTCTAGGCTGCCACAAAAAAAAAACCATTAACCAGGCTTTCATTATACAGATTCAAGATACCTTCTCAATACATTTTCGTGGTTCTTCACTGCTTTCGTACGGAATATTTCTGTGGACAAGGAACCCTAAGGAATGCGACAGTGAGGAACCAACGAGAAGAGAGCGATGATTCGTCAGGTATATAGAAGCCAGCCATGTGCTAATTGTCCACTCAGGCCCTACAGCGCTTACGCAAACGCGAATTCTGTGTTGTAGGGAACATCCATCAGCTTTTTTTTTTTATATATCGCGTTTCGCACTATCTTAGTACCTTCTGGCATGTACTGAACGTGTGGGGGACCGTTGCGCTGAACACAATGGCGCATTCCCCGCATGCATGTGTTCGTCATGCGCCTGGCCCCGAGTGACAGTGCACTAGTGATAGAGTGCACAGGCGGCACGCATATACTACGTCGTCGTTGCAACTGCACTTGAAAACACGAATCTTGCGCGCTCATAGAAGAATAGAGCCCATCCTTGCTCAGTTTTCTGAGAACATAATCTACATATTGTGAACGACCTGGAGTGTTCGCGTCGCTTGTAAATTGTTCCACTTATGAATGTGGGATTTTTTTCCAGGTCTAAACACTTCATTCTTCTTCCCATGTCAGCTAGCGCAGGAATCCAGTCGTGCGGTCAGCTAGCCATTTCCAGCTATAATGAGGACTTTTTCTTTCCTTCTATTAGGGTTTGTTTTTTTAAGTCTAAGGAAGAGCAACGGCCTGTGACAAGTGCTGCTGTTTGTCACGTGTGGCTTACGACCAGGGCTACATTGTCCCGAACAAGCACTGCTCGAGAGCAAGAGAGGAGGAGGTGGGAAACCGATAAGTGCTCCTTGTGAAGGGACAGCGTCGCAGCGGACGCCCTCAAGAAGCTGGTCCTTTCTTTCTTAACGGGGTTCCATCGACCGCGGTGAAGGTGAATGGATACCCTCTGGCACACAGCGAAGAATGACCCTTTTCCCGCGCTGTGCATTCTTGACCGGAAGAGCGGAAGGCTTCTTCACTCAGCGGTTTCGCAGCCCGGATCGATAGTGGCGCCAGTGAATGATTTTCGCTTCGCAACGGTCCCGGCGAGGTTTCCTGTTATTCAGTCTCAGCGGCTCCGGTTTCATTCCGTCTCGATGGTTGGGTGCTCTTTAGGCATTTTCCCTGGTTCTTTACTTTTGAAACGGTGTGCTACTTCGTAACGCGTCCTCCATACCGGAGCCAACTTGCTCTCCTCGTGTACCGTTTAGAAAATTACATCTTATAGCTTTTTTTCTTCTCCTTCTTTAAACTGCACTGGTATGGTAGATCTTTGAGCGATTCAAAACGTCATTACTTCGCCAGTGAAGTGCGAAACACAAAACGTTGTGCATTGCGGAATAGAAGCTTTAGGATAATCTTAAGCGTCAGCATTTTAATTCTGGAAAGCTTGCGCACAATATACTGTCAGCTTGTTAAATTCTTTTAGTGCTGGAAAGGGCAAAGGGTGGTTTTAGAAGGGGCGCTTAGTGGATAAACTGGACGATTTAGCGGTCTAAAAAAACATTTTAGTTAGCCTAACTAGGGGCCAGTACTTGCACATAATATTCTTCTTTTCTATTTCTTCATGCGCACTCTATACCGCTGAACCTCGGCACTTAATCGGACACATATGTTTGCTATGTACTTGCTAGGATTGTTGAAGCAGAAGGAACAGACATTTTGTATTCTGGTAAACCAATTGATCCCTGGTTTTGAGGATATACTCGCCGCCTTCGTAACGTGTGATACCCGTAACGTGTGCTCCACGAAAGTTCTCGATATTGTCTTCTTCAGACAACCCCGAATCCTTTGAAATAGTTGTAGCGACTGTATTACATATTTTTATTGCGGAGTCACGCTATGCTAACAGTAATTATCCCCAAAATCGCATTCTGGGAACCATATTGTTCCCGCAGAGCTGAAGAGAAGACAACGAAACAATTGTACAGAGAGTTTCTGCAATCATTATTTCATCAATGCATCAAAACACTTGGGGAGTCTAAAATAATATTAACAAAGAAAATTCATATTCGAGTGTAATTCTTCACGAGAGCAGTGCGAGTTCAGTATACTTGCTGCTTTTATGAGTACATTCTACGCGTATTCTAGTATTATTTCAGAACTTAATTATTACCGATTTTGCCGAACCCTGCAGGCTTCAAATGCCTAGTCAGCGATCGTTTTCACTCGAGATCTGGCTACGTAAACGCGGTAGCGTCCGCCTGAAAGAAAGCATTTTCGTTGTCACAGCAAACTCGCCCTGTGGCGGCCATTTTTATTTACTTGTGATGATTGCATTTTTGTGTTCTTACTAGGTCAGCTGGATTAAAATTTAAGCTCTAAACCATGTGTTCGAGCCGCTCTAACGATTTATTGCTATTTGAGAATGTTATGATGAATTCGACGTTATGAACAGGCGCTTCTCGACTTCTCAAGCCAGTGTGGTGCTTGTTACGATCTCGACTGGTGCTGACGATTAGGAAGCCCAGGAATTTTAGGTGCTGTTTCGGCAGCATTGTACAGCACCGGTGGCGTCACCCCTCCGACTGTTGCTTTACCTACTACGCAGGGTAGTTTGTAAGAGAATTCTTTTTTTTTCCCCCAAAGGGTGTCGTGCTTTCTGCGATATTATTCCACTGACTTCTCTGAAGTTTTACAGATTCTGTAGCATTGTTGTTTTTCCACCAGAAGAAATTTTCTATGAAGGGAAGGGGCGAGAACTTGTCTCACAAGTACCTCCGCCGTGACAGTCAGGAGGACATGATAGAAATGACAGCTATTTAGAAGTATGAGACATATTAATAAAGATTTTAAGCGGTTTGAAAACGTCATGCATTAGGTCCTAGCAAAAAATAAGAGATTAAAAAGAAAAATTTGCGCTTTCGCAAACAGTGTGAGAAAAATAAGTGCATAAAAAATCGTGGGAAATATTTTATTCACAGTGACCAGTATTCTAGGAGCTGCAACCTTGAGATCAAAGGTGGAGTCGCAACAGAATAGGCGGACGTTGCAATGCACCTTGGTAAAATCGGTGCTGCTGTCGGCGAACCAGTGTCGCCATGAGATATTGAGGCTTTTCACCGCATGGCAGCGCGAATAGCTAGACTGAGTGGCCTCGTTGAGCAGAATGAACATCAAGCAACGAAAAGTACGCAACGAGCAACACCATTTGGCAGTTTAGAGCAGCCAAGAACGAGATTAAGTTCTTTACAAAGCAAGAAATAAATGCATTACTAATGGAACTCTGAGTTTATTGTGGCAGCACAGTTTGTGATGCAAATAGCCCTTGCAAACAGCGCTGCCTTGTTTGTTAATGCACAATTGGGTTCAAGCCCAAAAAAAAACTACTGCCATTGGCCATTTTGCGAAGGAAAAATTCTAATTGGTGACTAGAGTGGGCAAGCGACGGAAATATCTTGGCGTAAGAATCTATGGGTAGCGATGTAATTTACATCGGCTCAGTAGAGGACTTTATGATGATCTCTTATGTGCCTTTGCCAACGTACGAATGCGTATGTCTACTCGCATGGCAATGTTCAGCGCCCCTTACATACTGTATCAGCAGCTTGTTGAATTAGGACCCGTAAAATTGTGTGCTTACGCAATAAGTACAGTGTCCATTATTCACCTCAACGCCCGCTCTCCAGTAAAATAAGCACGATAAATTAGTCCATTTCTTGAGCACATTTGTTTTTTATTTGATATCTTTATGCGTGCAGAAACATGTCGGAATGTATTCATCTCTGCGCCTTTGTGTCCTCTTTATAGTATTTTCTGTTGATCGCACCAATAAGCGGAGCGGTGGAGTTCGCATCAATTCCACCTTTGTTTAAAGTAATTAAGCGTTACATATTTGCAGCTAACCCAGTTTTCACAATGCTTTACTTTTTTTATTTTGTCACATACATTGTGTCAATGAATTTGCGCAGTGCATGTGTTATACTGTCGTGATGTTGCAGCTCCCAAAATGTCTCCATGACTTAGTCAAGCTCTCTTGAGCGCTTTCTTCTGGGGAGGCCATCAACTCATATAAAAGTTAAGAATAAACTTATTGATTTATTTGTTATAACTCTGTCAAAACCGGGCACGGCATCACTGCCGGCGCGCACTCTCCGCGTGGCTAGCTGGACACTGTTAAAACAAATAAATAAATGAAGTTTATTCTCAAATTTTATACGAGTCGCATGCATGGCTTTGCACGAGCACTCAGTCGTCGTATGGTAGCTTGGCAAACGTGTTTTTCTGTTGTTAGCTCAGGGTATCGGAAGAAGAAATAGGCGCCGAAACTTAAAATGAAAACAACATCACGATTTGGCAGAGACATTTAAGACTGATTACGTGTGGGAATGCGCAAAATTTACTGTCCCTAGGTGCACTGACACCCACCGACACATATACACCATCAACACGCACAAAAGAGCGTATGACACCACCCGGAACGCGGTACGGCGAATGGTCGCATCACAGTTTGATACGAAGGTCTGGGGAGGCATACAACTTGAGGTGCTTGTTTCGTCGGTTTGATTCCTCGTCGGAAGCTAGATTACAACTTGACTACCACGTGTAATATATCGCAAAGAGAAATCGTATGACACCACCCGGAACGCTGCAAGGCAAACGGCTGGGTCACAATTTTGGCAAGAATGCCGGGAAAATTCGTGCCACATGGTGGTCAGCCAGTGGGAAGTATACCGGGTGTTTCAGCGAGCACGTTCTAAAATTTTCAAAATAGGCTTTTTGTCGTAAAAATATGACTTTTGCGGCATAGTATTACCAGTGTTGGCGGACACCGGAAAACCGGTGAATTCTCTTAAGTAGTAAGCTGGTTAACTAATTTTTAATAACTTTTCAACCAGTAGACTTAAGCGCCTAGTTGCAATTAGAGATTGGTATCCGATCGTTAGTAATAGCCTAATCAGTTTCTAGACTTTCGAAAACGCGAGTAACCTTAGCGCTGTGGCTCGACAAAGTTTGGCTCTTTCGACCAGCTACGCGCACTGGAGGGGTTGCTTTGCAGGTATCCTTACGAAAGCGCATGTATTTTCGCGTGACGTAGTCATATTTTGTCGAGCCACAGCGGTGAGAGTAATCGCGTTTTTGAAATTGTAAAAACTAATATGACTATCACTAACGACCGGCTACAAATCTCTAATTTTAACTAGGCGGCTAATTCTACTAGTTAAAAAGCTAATTATTAAAAAACAATTAACCAGAACACTACTTAAAACGATTCACCGGTTCTCTAACGTCCGCCAACACTGGTAACACTATACCGCAAAAGCCAAAGTTTGTCCCCAAAAAGCCTATATTTGAAAATTTTTCAAAGTGCTCGTTGAAACACCCGGTATAATGACGAATTAAATGCATAGAGTCGGATAAAATTCAAGAACGAAGCAGCAGATGCCCTTCAAAGGAGTCCCTCCAGCCAATGGCATCGACCGATTCTCCCCCTTGACGGAATCTCCCAACCTCACCTTTGACAGACCCCTTCGACCTGCTTGCTTTTCATCCCAGGAAGAGGCAGATGAATGGCAAATAACCACGGCTTAATCGGATTAACCGCAGTGCCATTAACATCGGCCGATGCCACTGGCTGGACAGCATCCTTTGAGAGGCATCTGCCACTTGATTCTCGAGGGGTGTCCGACAGTAGGATTGTCTGAAATGGCGGCGCTCTGCTTGCTGTGGGCATCATACGGCTGCTTGATGATGTCACCCTTTTTTCTCGCCACCGCTGGGAATTTCTGTACCATCTGCGACTGCATACACGCCGCTGGCTTTTCTCGTTATGTCACTTGTAATTACTTGCCATTAAAAAACACTACAGTGCTAAACTGTATTTTTGTTGTTTATAGCTGTTTCGGTTTCATTCTCAGCATCGATCGTGTAGGAGCAAGCTGGAATGTTCACAAGCCCCTTTTCATCAAGCGAAGACAGATCGTATGTCTACAGTGAACCGGCAGAACTGTAGATAAATGACGCAATGCAGCAGGCTTGACAGCTGTGAAGGCGCTCTAGAAGTTCTTGAAGGACTCAGGTTTGAGTTCGATGTTTTACGCATTCAGTGTGTGCCCTGTGCACCCTGTTAGTGAAGGCCTACGGACACGTGAAAAATTGATCTGCCTTTACTCTCGCCCCTTTCTATCTCTCCCTTCGTTCCTCTTCCCACGTGCAGGGTACCGTACTGGGCATCGTGTAGTTAGCCTCCCTGCCTTTCCGTTCATTTTTCTCTCTATCTTCCTCTGTTCCAACAGCCTCAGAATAGAAGGCGCCAACATAAAGTCCACTCGAAGGTGCTGCATATTTATTGAGAACAAGCGGGAGCGTGACTTGAGGTCAGACTATGAATTATTCGTACTCGCTGTAAGATGTTCTCCTGCGGTCGCTGAAGATTATACACAGTTTCTTAACGGATGTAGTATAAGAGGCACTGCACCTTGAGTTAAACTGCTTCACAGGCATTTATGGCTAGAAGGCGTGAGTGACAAAAGCCTTGAAATAAAAATATGGTATATTCAGACATAAAGGTAGAAAAAGTTTTCGAAAGCTGAACGAAAGTGCTATTTGCTGGCAGAGAGCATCAATTCATCTGGAGCATTGCCAGTTACCAGTACTACGCCGATAACACGGACGTTTCTGCAGTATCTCTATCTGCAGTTGCTGTGTTTATAAGTCCAGTACAAAGATGTGCAAGTCTTCAACTACAGGTTCCGGGAGAAAACTGGAAAACTCATTTTTCCTGTTTGTTTTGCAGTAAGCTGAATTGTCTATACGGCACGGCCATCACGACAAGGTCTTTGTAAGAGATTCTACACATTGAGCTCTGAAGCGATTTTAACGAGAGTTGTATATGAGTATATTATCTAATTTTGAGTGCGGTACCCACGATCAATGTAAGAAACAATGCTAGTGTCGGATACAGACATCTATTCTTCTTTGTCCGCTGATCGAAGGTTCTTAAGCAGTCAAGGTTTGTCCAGTGCTAACGGCGCCCATCACAGGGAGTTTAAAGCAGCAAACCTCAATTTAGTGGTCTTTATCGTCTATTTCAAGGCGGCCGTATATGTTTCGTGTGTTTACGGCAGAAGATCATAATCCATATATAGCATGAAGGTAAGCATTGCGGTGGACAACAGAGTGAAATATGAATGTCGCATTAGCAGGCTCAGTATGTTTTCAGCACCTTGAGAACGCGCTAATGACGTTGTCTGGTGAAGTTTAGTGCTTTTATGAACCGTAAGTGTCCTAACTAAACGTAAAAATGTGCTCATCTTCCAAGATGACCTTTCCTCTGACTTTCACAATATGTACGGTCATGACAAACAGTACTCGGGGCCTTGCTTCCTACTAAATCATCAGCAGAATACAGAATTCCGAGCAGGTCTCTTATTAGCTAATGCGAAAAAAAAAGCGTAGTCACGTGATACATTTATTAGCATTGCTCGATTCGTGGCAAACGCAAGTGCAACAAGCAGGCGCTGATAGCCATCATGGGGGAAATATAGTACATACCACGTATTGACTTGTCGCGATCGCCTCGCATGCTGCCAAATGCACATGACGACTCGGGCCATACCTTGAATCGTATCATTAATTATTTCGGCCTCGATCGTGCACAGGCACGATCACCGACCAGACCGGCACGTGGCTGCATACGAAAACACTCCGTTAACGACAGGACTGCCAGAGTGAGGTTCCGCTGGCAGCTGGGGGAGCTCGACACGAGTGCCGTTTTCACTCTTTGGGAACCTTCGGACTCTGGTCACCCCATCTGTCAACAGGCTGATTACTTAGTCAATATCGAGTACTCCTTTCTCTCTTCCTGCTTCGATGTATGCTCCGTAGCTTGCATGCCGATATGTGTTGCGAATTTTTGGTCGTTACGCATTGTTGTGTCTGTCAGTCACCAATTCAAAATTTGGTACCTCTTTGCTCGAAATTTATTACAGGAGTAAACTAACCCAAGATTTATGCGTTGCCACCTTTTTCATGCATGTCAGTGAAAGAGAACAGCGATCCTTGCGGCGGAAAAAAATATGGAGGATGATGTGGGAAGACTGATGCACTTATCAGCACCTTTTCAAGAAGGCCCGCTTTCTAACGTTAGCGCCCCAGTCTTTTTTTTTTATCAAGAATGGCGAACACTTTTCATAATAGGGTCCTTGCCGCACAATCTTTCATCGTGTAGTACTTTCTGATTTGTAGCCCTTTCTATCACTGTTGCATTTAACACTACTTTTATAACTTCCAGGCAGGCAGACCGCCGATAATCAGAAAAGATGAAGGGCACCGAGGTTAACTAGAAGTAGAAAGCAATTCTCTATCCTGAATCGATTGGGAATAAAATCGAGCAATAATAGGAGGGGAAAAAAGAACATAAAGTGCAGTCGTATTCAAGTGAGAAAACTAAAAAGAGAGAGTTCGCTTGCGATGTCTACAACGGTAACACAAACGAGCTGACCTGAAAAACAACGGTTTTCATTGCCTTCAGCTGTATTAGGTATTGGGATCGGTGCTAAAAAAATGAATACAAGAGTGGCGGTTAATCAAAAAAATGTAGCGTGGTGCACGAAGTCGTTCTGTGCGGATTATTGCAAAGGAAGTGACGCGGAAGGTGCAAGGTCCAATCAAATCCGCTTGACGCGGCCAGGATATGGACTTGCGGAAGGAAGGTACACTCGGGGTTATAAGTAAATGACCCCTCCTCCAAGTTCCACACTGTGCCGCATTGCATGAGGGCGCCACCCAACAATGCACTCCTGGGATTCTGGTGCCGATCGCGACACCACGAGCGCATTGTCAGGTGGCGCCCTCCTGTTGTTCGGCAAGATTCGGAACTTGAAGGAGGGGGTCATTTACTTCTGACCTCAACTGTACCTAATGCAGGGAAATGTTAACCGGTAGTCTTTTGGGGCAGAAGAGTACAGTCTTGAGCAATATGAGAGGGAACAAACTTTTTTGTATACAGTTGCTAATGTTCTCTTTATTTATCCCCTAAATTTGAGCGCGCCGTTTAGATATTACGCACCAAGATGAAAACTACTCTTAAATGGAAAAAACTACGCTTGGCATACATAAATAACGTAGTAATTAAAAAATGCATGCCTACATTTTATTCTCTCTCATATTGCTTCCTAATGTGCATACGAAGAGAAGGGAAACATGTTCGTAGGCAGCATAAAAAAAACTGCTTGGTATACATGACTTAGGCAGAAGTTATTAAAAGTCTGCCTAATTTCGTTCTCTCTCACATTGCTCCCTACTGTGCACACAAAGAGAAGGAAAACATGTCCGTAGGCCGCATAAAATAACTCTGCTTGGAATACATGATTTAGGGAGTAGTTAATAAATGCGTGCCTAAATTCTGTTCTCTCTCATACTGCTCCCTAATGTGCATACAATGAGAAGGGAAACAAGTCCGTAGGCAGCATCAAAAAACTCTGCTTGGCATACATGACTTAGGGAGTAGTTGATAAATGCATGCCTAAATTTTCGTCTCCCTCATATTGCTCCCTACTGTGCATACAAAGGGAAGGGAAACATGTACATAGGCAGCAGAAAGTCATAAAATACCAAAAACCTCTGCTTGGCATACACAAATTAGGAAGTAATTAATAAACGCATGCCCAAATTTGGTTCTCTCTCAAACTGCTCCTTATGTCCATACAGAGAGAAGGGAACATGTTCGTAGGCAGCATAAAAAAACTCTGCTTGGCATACATGAATTAGTGAGTAGTTAATAAATGCATGCCTAAATTTTGGTCTCCCTCATATTGCTCCCTACTGTGCATACAAAGGGAAGGGAAACATGTACGTAGGCAGCAGAAAGTCATAAAATACCAAAAAACTCTGCTTGGCATACACAAATTAGGAAGTAATTAATAAACGCATGCCTAAATTTTGTTCCCTCTCAAACTGCTCCTTATGTCCATACAGAGAGAAAGGAACATGTTCGTAGGCAGCATAAAACAACTCTGCTTGGCATACATGAATTAGTGAGTAGTTAATAAATGCATGTCTAAATTTTGTTCTCTCTTGTTGCTCCCTCCTGTGCATACAAAGAGAAAGGAAACATGTCCGTAGGCAGCAGAAACTCATAAAATACAAAAACTTTGCTTGGCATACATAAATTAGGCAGTAATTAATAAATCCATGCCTAAATTTTGTTCTGTCCCAAATTGCTTTCTAATGTGCATATAAAGAAAAGAGAAACATGTCCGTAGGCAGCATTAAAAAATTCTGCTTGGCATACATGAATTAGAGAGTAGTTAATAAATGCATGCCTAATTTTTTTTTCTCTCATATTGCTCGCTACTGTGCATACAAAGAGAAGGGAAACATGTCCGTAAGCAGCATAAAAAACTCTGCTTGGCATACACGAATTAGGAGGTAGTTAATAAATGGATGCCTAAATTTGGTTCTCTCTCATATTGCTCCCTACTGTGCATACAAAGAGAAGGAAAACATGTCAGCAGGCAGCATAAAAAACTCGGCTTGGCATACATAAATTACGGAATAGTTAATAAATGGATGCCTAAATTTGGTGCTCTCTCGTATTACTTTCTACTGTGCATACAAAGAGAAGGAAAACATGTCAGCAGGCAGCATAAAAAACTCTGCTTGGCATACACGAATTAGGGAGTAGTTGATAAATGCATGCCTAAATTTTGTTCTCTCTCTTATTGTTCCCTACTGTGCATACAAAGGGAAGGGAAACATGTACAGTACTCACGGATTGAAATAGGACATTCGGAGCGCTAGCCTTGCAGTGCCACGCAGGCATGTGGTAAACCACAGGCCGGCTGATTGGCTACTGGAAGGAACAATTCTGCTTTGTAGATGTTCTCCCTCTCACGCCATACCACAATGCACCACCTTGGTTCCATGAGCGTCTACGGGCGGCGCTCCATGAAGCGACGGCCACGCGCTCCGAATGTCCTATTTCAATCCGTGAGTACTGTACGTAGGGAGCAGAGAGTCATAAAATACAAAAAACTCTGCATGGCATCCATAAATTAGGAAGTAATAATAAATGCACGCCAAAATTTTCTTCCCTCTCAAATTGTTCTCTAATGTGCATACAAAGAGAAGGGAGACATGTCCGTATGCAGGAGAAAGTCTACTGAGAATATAAAATTAGAATCTTTACTGAGTCAAGGCTTCCAGAAGCTGGCAAAGAAGAGGTCACAGAATAAGATAATAGCGAATACAGGGTGCAGCATCAACGGAGAGGCATTTATAAAGCAATTGGCTTACTCCAGCTCATAGTGACGAACGGGGTTTTGCAAGGCCCTCTTCAAATTTCCCTTGTACAAACGCCGGCAGCTGTTTCATTTCAAAAATTGAAAATAAATACTGATCCAGAGGAAGCAAGCAACCTAATTAATACTAAGCGATTCAAAGCAAATTCAGCCTTTTTGTGGAGGCCTTACCTTGGCTGCAGGTTTTAAATGGCGCTGTTACGCGCTTAGCTAATTACATTAATGTGCAGCAGCTTACACTGCCACTCGACGCATGCTTGTACCGTCTTTTATCAGAGGAAACAAGGCCATAAATGCCTGATGCGAAACGACAAGACAGCGGCGGACGCCGTTGCCTTCCGCGCACCTCCCGTGCGGCCCTCTTGCGCGTCTTTTCATCCCGTTTACCCTTTGTGTCCGTGCATCAATCAGCGGATGCCACTATGGGTTACCGACCAAGCCAGCTAATTAAACACTCCACATTTTCTGCGTTCTTGCGATGGCTTCCGGAGCGGCGATTCATTAATCACTCTTTTCTCAGCGTTCGCGGTGCGCGAGTGGGCAGCAAAAAACCCGCAAACAGAATGTTTCTGTCGTTACGGGCCCCGCCCATAACAAGGACAGCCGCGTTCTTCTTGGACGGAAGATTTAGCCTCTCTTTGTCCCGCTGGACGCTTACAAGGCACGCTCAACTGAATAACCAGCGGCTAGGCACGCACGACGGGAGATGCGGGCAACGAGCCTATGGCGTAATGCGATTAACGGGCTAAAGTTGACCCGCAGCGCCACTGTTCATTATGATTTGTACGAGCTCCTCGGCTCGACATGCTGTAACAAGCTAGCCGACCATGAAAGCCCTTGCTTGCCCCTTTTGTTTCCACAAACGAGCAGCTAAAAGCCCACATGTTTCACTGTGCTCGCGACGTCACGCTCCGCCTGGGGTGCTGTAAACGAGTTTGACGTCCTGTACGAATTTGCGCTGCCCATCCAGCGCGCTTAACCCAGTTAAATCACGCGACCGATTTCTTAAGCCTGCCATTGGATGTCTGGAAAGTACTGGAAGCTGTAACTTTCTTGAAGGCGCCCCGCCCTTATTAAGTCTTTGAATTAATTAAAGACGAACGCTTGTTTGCAAAGCCGGCACAAGACTGTTTGATAAGAACTATTCTATCTTCGCTCGTATAAGCCGCGAGATTATTTTGTAGCGAGAACTACACTGGGCTACCAGCCGAGCATTTCGCGGTACATGGGAGAGGCCAGTTGTGCGCATGCACCGTTACCATGGCAACCGAAGAGGAACAAAGCGCGGCGTGCGCTTCGCCGTCGCCGCGCCCGCGCGCCCGCTCCACCGTCAAAGCCGAGCGTGACGTCACGCGGATGAGCAGTTGTGCGCGTGCGCCGAATCGTGGTAACCAGAGAGACCCCACAGCTGCGCCGCGTCGCCGCCTCGCCGCCTCGCCGCACGCCGCTCTATCACCCGAAACCCGCGTCGCATGCGCAGGATTGCGTGTAAAAGGCGGAGATGTAGTGGGCGTCTGTATCTCAACGTTTGACATGCATGCAGAGATGGAGAGTCCAGCCGCTGCTAAACTGCAGTATAGACAAGAGAAGATTAACTCTTCCGATGCTCAGGTTGTCGCCTGACAGTTGGCTTGAACCAAATAAGAACGCTGGAGTCTGTGTGTGCGTGAAACAAAATACCACCGCTATTAGACATCTCCCTTCGATCGCGGTGAATAATGGTGAAGCCTGCTGTGTTCGGCTTCTGGAAAGCGCCATTATCATCCAAGGAGTCTACGTGACACCAAGAACATCTCTCAAGCAGACAATTGATGTGGTTGTAACGTGTATACCAGCCTACGGTACGGTTTCACAGTTGCGTGTGAATTTGGGTGATTGCAACAGGAAACAGGACTCTCTTAGTCAGCGTACGAAAGAAAAGTTTGTTTTAATTTAGCTTCCGACCCTCACGTCAAGTCTACACAATGGAGAGCTACTATAAGATTGTATACTAAAGAGGCTCTAGCGAATCTAAACAGTGTATCGACAAAATTGAGACCGCTGCAGGCTACTTCGCAGATCATCGGGCAGTCTTCGTCTCTGTCAAGCAAAATGAATACAAGGTGTGTATACCCAAAGTGTCTCATTGCTAAACATACAATGACCACAACAAGCTCAGCCAGGGAAACGTACCTCTCGCTACGTATATCCTGGCATAGCCGAGCTAAAACACTGCCAATTTTTTTTTAACAATAAATTATCTACGTGAAAGCCGGGAACACTTCTTGTGGACGTTATATGGCACGTCGACGTAGCGGTACTGCTCGCTTTTCATCTACGTTAATAAATGCGCGAAACGTAGCTTGACGGTAGAAAAAGCAAACGGTGAGCAACTCGGGCGAGTTTCTTGTAGAATACGGCCAACGCATCTTAACGGTTCCTAATTACTTTTCCTTCGCTGGGAAACGCAGCGGCAAGCTGTCAGACTTCCCCTCCTCCTTCCTTCCGCCCTCTCCGCGGCGTCACACTGCTTCTATCAAAGCGCGAGTGCGTCCTTAGCTGAGCCGTTCATTTCCGCTTTGAATCGCGCGCAGCATAAGCCGGTGCCAGCTGCGTTAATTAGGCTCGCTGTCTTGCGACTCACATAACTTTAGGCAGTCTTGTACGCAGGCTTTAAATCCAGGCCTTAATAATTAGTGGTGAAACATAACTCTGGCTTCACGCTACTTACCATAGGAGTGTCGAAATTTTCCCTTGTCTTTTTGCCTCTACGTTATATTTCTGAAGGTCATGAGTGCAAGCGTGGGTGTTTCTCATCTTCGCCTTTTTGGTGTATTTAACGAGTAGTTGAATTTTATTTCATTCGCTCTCTTCGTCGGCCTCCCGAGCCGTATATTTAACAGCAATCTAAAATTTATTGCAATCATGATTTGCATCTGTACTTAAGGGTCGTTCTTCTTTTCAAACGCTATTTACAACTGCTTGCAGTTTCAGTGAATATTTCAGGCGAGCGATAATAATGATTAGATTAGCTCGCAACACTTGCGTTTTGCCTTCATGCTACGTTCGAAGTTCGTAACGTTTCAACAGGCACTGTAAATACATGTCAATTATATACCCACGACAGTTCGCATTCTAAGAGCACTACATTTATAAAAGATCTATTTGTAGCCTTCAATTTGAGAAACTATAATCAGTGGCTCGTCAGGTCGTGGGAACCCTGCAAAAACTAAAAAATAAAATGGATCTTTCAACCGTAATGTTATATCTGCTCCGGTTTTAAGGCACAACCAAAGCGACAACAGGAATCGAATCTGTGACCATTGGTCGTTGATAAAAAAAAAAGGGTAACCGCATGATTGCATTAACGCATTTTTCTTGCCCACCATGCATGCTAGCAGGCTACTATCGCGGCCTGATGCCATGAGAAGCGCCCCCCCCCCCCCCCTTTTTCCCGAAAAAAAAAAGAAAACTTATTTCAAGGAAGCTGAGTAACTTTGCGACGTTTCGAAAACAATGTAAGGTGGATGTTCACAGTGTTCAACCTAAACGTTGAGCAGCATCTTTAACTAATTAGCGCTTTGGACAGCTGCTGTCAGAAACGAGAGCGCGCACAGGCTTATCCCTGCTCGGGTATGGCTGCGTGCTTGAGTCGGGTGGACAATAGCGTTAGTAGGTCTTGCAGCGTTCCGGAGTGGTCATGCCGGGCTCGTTTAAGGCCACTGCTATGAAGCGATGCCTGTTAACTGGTGCCGCTACCCTCGCCTACCTCGGGGGATAATTAACGGCGTTGTTCGTTCGAATCCGCGCGTACAAGTCCGCATGACTGTTTGGAAACAATTGACACTAATTGAAAGAACGACCCATCAGCTTCATATCCTTGCGACGCCAGAACTATGAGCACAGAACTGTCGCCCTATTAAGCAGTTATTCGTTATTTTTTACTTCGCCCTATCAAGTACAGTTCATAATAACTCTGTAGGACACTCAGTGCACCTGGATACGCCGTAGAGCGCCCAACTCATCTCTTCCGAATCCAAGGTTCATTTTTAAAGCGGTGGTCAGTGTCACCTTGAATGAAAATATTCGAAATTTTTTCGCGTTAATATGTTGGGGAAGTGAATGTGATCACTTGGTATGCAGCTTAATATAACTATTCCTTTTCCTAACGCTTAATTTATTATCAACGGCTGCGATTTCAAGTAGCGATGGCTCACTGTGTACACCTGTGCAGCGTTGCAGACGATGCCGCCATAGCAGCGCGTGGAGTTATGCTCTAATTAGTTGGTTAGTTTGGCCTTAATTAGTTGATGACCGCGTGAGGATATCTCCTAAAGTACGCCCCTAACTTGGAATCAATGCGCACGCCAAAAAACGGTCCGTCCAATAAAATCGCATTCATGGGGCCCAGGTGATCATAAGTATTACCATGGAGGGAAATGCCCTATTCCATAGCTTAGTAAAAAGCTGAATATTTTTTTACAGATATCAAATGCAGGAACAGAAGTCAAGGTATCAAAATTTTGTAATCGTGGTATCATAAAAAAAAAGAAAACCTTCAGTATAGACGTAAACAGCCACATGAGAAACTAAACTACGTGAACGCGACTAAGGCTTCGCCTCATGCAGTTTTCTTAAACGAAGCGCCTAAGCGGAGAAGCGAAATTTGCAGGGATGGAATACGTGCGAACGTTTCTTCCTAGAGAAAGTATCGGAAAATCATTTTTTTGGCAGCTACGTCAATCCGCTGGGAACACTTCGTCATGGCAACTCTATGTGACGACGCTGGGTGTGGGCTAGAGGTCTTCAGCTGCGAGAATAGGCGTAAACTTAAAGGTTGCATTATTGCCGCGCTCCTGACCCCTCACTTATAACCACTCGCACTGCACCATCAACCGGACCCATAAGCTTTCATCGCGTCGTTTACAAACCTTTTAAATCTGCATTCCGACAGCCTTCTTGCTCTTTGCTTGACAATAGCC
Organism: Amblyomma americanum; assembly: GCF_052857255.1. NCBI lineage: Eukaryota > Metazoa > Arthropoda > Arachnida > Ixodida > Ixodidae > Amblyomma > Amblyomma americanum. The sequence continues at coordinate 18,073,766 of NC_135502.1, read as the reverse complement.
ACGAGTCCCTGCCGCGATTGACGCTTAAAGGCTGGTCCACATGCAAGTGATTGAGCGGCGCGTTGCAGCGAAAATTTCCAACTTGTTGGAACTTCGCCGCTCATCGCAGCGAAGACTCGAAACAGGTTTTCGCTCCGCGGAGGCAGGACTCGCTAACATTTTCTCTTGCATGTGAAACAGGCTTAAGACTCTTTCGTATGCAAGCGAAAACGCTTGCGAATCCTGCCGCCGCGGCGCGAAAACCTGTTTCAAGTCGTCGCTGTGGCTCAAGCGGCTCGAGAGGAGAGGTTCCAACAAGTTGAAAATTTTGCGCTGCGACACGCCGCTCAATTCGCTTACTTGTGAAGCAGCCTTTAGGCGGACGTGCCCGACGCTTGCACACAGCGTATTTGCCCAAAGTAACCGAGCCGCTAGCCACGCCGGCGCAAGGAGCAGGATCTCAGCCGAGAGGCGGCGCTGCGGTTTCCAGGACTGGCCCTTCTCCCTGGCTGCGAGTGAGAACTGGCCGGTGTAAGTGTGTGTCCTCATGGCCCTCGCTCATTATGACAACGCTCTGAAGGCACGAAATCGCTCGCCTCACATGCTACCCGCTTACTTCTTATCACCCAGTGAAGAAGAGAGAGGGTGCAGGCTTAGGGGCGGGGGGGTGGAGCAGGAGCCAGCGCTGCAGACCGCAGCGCCGCCACTCAACCGCGAGGCTGCTCCCGCCGCAGTCGCGGCTGCACGGTTGCTTTTGGCAAAGTCGGCATTGGCGTGGAGTAGCCAAACTGATATACGGGAGGAACAACGACCAGCAACTAACAGTTCCAGCGTGCAGCTAAAAGAACATGAACCGCGAACAAGATGAACACCGGCACGAGAGGGCACACAAGCGCGTCTGGGTCAGCAGAATTGGTTTTGGATGAGCCAATGGACGTGTCTTTTTTGCACTTCCTTGTTTCGTTCCCTGCGATCCATCCCCGAGCCGTTTATACTGAGACAAAACATATGGTTATGCTTTGTTTATGTAACAGAGCTTCACAAATGGGCCTTCGCAAGATTTATCGTGGACGATCGCAAGCGAGACGAAGGCGCCAATCTCATGCCCTTGTTTATGTCGTTGGTTTGAGGTGTGTCAAGCCACCGGTAGTTTCCGATTATCAGCCCGTCATTGCAGGTTAAATTTCTACCGCTAAAAATTAGAGTGGCAGGATTGCTTACGAAAACTAGGAACTTGCGTGACCTCCAAGGGTGCCGCCCTGCTTCAGAAGCGGTCAGTGGCATGCAGAGGCTTCGCAAAGTCCGGGGCCACTATGTTGGGGGCAAGAATCCCAGCGGCTCGGCAAATCCTACAGCTGAATCCTCATGTCATGTAACGCTACCGGGTAAGTCCTCGCCTTTTTTGGTCTTTTTTTATAATCTAGCTCGTTTTTGGCAGCATGCTGAGCTGTATTCACTCGCTCCATCGATATGCCGGGAATGAGCGCCTCTAACTGGCGGCTTCGTTCCACATACTGATTCGTAAGACAGGTTGAAGTAGTTGTATTCTTCAGGCGTAACTGTCCTCTCGTAAAGCAATGAATATTCGTCCACCACGACGACATTTGGGTGATGGGTTAGGATGGACCATTTGGGCACATTTCTCTTACCTAGCAGTCTTCTGTCGCAACTTACCCGATCGAGCACCGAATAGTGTCTCTAATTGCCACCTGTCCCATTTGCAGTTTGTTCCAGTGGCACCATAAAGGAGCGGCGCACTGTAGCATCACCAAGGCTCCACAGCACCAGCCGGCATGTACCGCTAAACTTGCCAACGGCTTCAGTGTATCTCGCTATGCCTGTCTGCTTCAGCAAACATTGTGTCACTCTTCAGCATAATGCCTCGTAGTCTAACAGCTGGATTGAAATTTCGCGCGCTGTGATTTATTACCAAGAGTCGAATCCGCTCACCTCGCTTTCACAAAGTTCTGGTACATGTCAGATTAGTATTCTCAGTAATGTTAAGATGAGAGAAAAAAAAGAGCCTTGTTAGGACGATTCGTGACGAATGATTAACCGTGCGAGTTCGTTTCTGAACGGGAGCAACCAGAGCATATATTGCGAGTACCCTTCACAAATTAGCGTACCAGTTTGAGTTTTTAATTATTTTGACGGTTGCAAAGACCATCTCTATGATTTGACAGTTTTCTTTTTTGCCTTAACTCCAGTAGAGTGCTCAAATTTTGACGCCGTAAGTCGGGTATCGTGCCCGTAAAACATGTTAAGATTTCTGTTCAATATTCCTCGCATTCTATCATGCTGGTGCGAGTAATTCAAAAACTGTTGGAAGCGTTTCACTTCTTGTATGTTTTCCTTTTCAGTGTCTCTTTTCTCCGCCATTGCTATTAAAACGCGAAAAGAAGCACTCGCTTCGTAAAAATGCCTAGGCGCTGTGATCCTAAATAATCTAGAGTAGACGACAAAATAGTTTTGTGGACGCAGGGTGTATATTACGCCTGAAGTGTCTGATCTTATAATGGTATGGCAAGAGCGCAAAAGTAACCACGCTTTTTCTTCAGAACCGCATACCGACTTGGGTGTCGAACCGGGATTTTTTCGGGTTCGGTTCGGGTTGAATTGCGGGTTGGGCTCCGGACCGACATTCCGTTTCGGTTCGAACCGGTTCGATCCTATTCAAACCGCTTCAAACGGGTCCAAAACAGAATAAAATTTTTAACGTCGAATCGTTTCGAATCAACCTTGTTGTGCTGTTTATTTCTTTTTCTGTGATATTGAAATAAATATGAAAAATGAAAAACTTTGTAGAAGTGGGTAAATTTTCTCATTTTCACCTTTCTTCTCTCACGCTCACCAATAAATCCTTGCTCCTCCCTCACCCTCACCTCGTAAAAGTTGCTTATCATCCATCGCCGTCGCCCTCAGTTTGTCAGCCCTCCCGCACATTCACCCTCACAATCGGCAGTTTTAACATTCGAGTTATATTTTATTCTAGTCGATAAAGCCCGATGTTACTTAGTCGCACTAGGTTCAAATTACAGTTCACTGTGAGCGCTTTCAGCTGTGTCCAGCCGCATGGATATTTTAAGCTTAGCACTCTGAAGTTCTCAGTAGCCAGGAACGGTCGCAAGAAGCAACACAGGTACTGCGCCCATGCTGTACCGATTCGCCGAAAGAGCCGGGTCAGTCTTGTACCTCTCCTGACAGCAGATAAAATAAACCGTTCCAAATGGCCGGGGCCGTGAAAAGTACACAATAATCCCCCCACCGCCCTCAGTGGCATCTAGTGAAAATCCAGTTGCATAAGTAGGACACTCCACGGGGTGGTTAGCACAGAACCATCATCAAAAAATGGCGTTTGTACCCCTGCCGCTATACAGCAGTTATTGTTCATTTTTTTAACTTAGTCGTCCTCCATGCATTTTCCAGAATAAGCTGCGACCGAGACAGGAAACTTAAGCCAGGTTAGGCACGACCTTTGTGGCACACTGTTGCCCTCAACCCGTGCATCTTTTCTTCCCTCACCCTCACTTCACCCCCCTCTGTCCTCCATCACCCTCGCCTTCACAAATTTGTGTGCGCTAATTTTAATAACAATTAATAAAGAATACCTAAGTAATCTGCGATTCGCTAATAACGGTGCCATGCTAAGTCACTCAGGAGATGAACTCCAAAACATGACCAATGAGTTACACCGGCAGAGCAGAACGGTGGGTCTTCTCGACCCACAGGGAATGTACTACTCAAGCGCAGATAGCTGCAAGTTTAAAAGAAGGTTATTATTGTCACAATGCTTTCAGTTTTTTTTTCTTTTTTGCCACTGTGGTTATTCAGATAGTAAAACTGTGACACAAAGCGAAATAGTTGGATTCAGTGAGCCGCTTCCAAATTTGGCGAATAAAAACGCGATAAACAGTGACATGTTAAGTTCAGTGACACCAGCATAGTCACAGAGAAAGATATACTGCGTAGTGGCAGCTCTTCCGGCAAAAACTACAGAGTCCTGCTCACGCTATCTATGGTAAACATGGAATCTGCCGCCATAAAAACCACGACTTAAGGCCTTTCAGCCGAAGTGTGCCTTAATCTAATATGTCTGACAAAGACTTCTAAGGTAGGTTTGCGGATTTACAGTTGCACCAAGCTGATCGATCATTTTTGTGCCTTAAACAGAGCTGACGGAGCGACGTGACTACCAAGTGCGTAGAGAAAAATAGGCATGAGAGGCTTTCACAGTATGGCCGGCTACACCAATCTGGAGGACGTTCGAAATGCGAGGTTTTTAATGATCATCAAACACACGATCAATAGAAAAAAAAACTGAGTTGAGATCAAAATTGAAGAGATATATCGCTAAAACAATTTTTTTCCGGTGCGTTCTTTGGTGCTTTCAATAGAAACGCTATCTGCCAAGTTTTCGGTCTACCAGGCTATTGCGTTGTAATGCTTACGCTGTTCTAGAGCATGAAGGAGCATGCTGAATTTTATCCCTTTTTGAATTTTTAGGCCGAATTTAAGGCGCTGAACAATCTCTTTTTTTTGCTAGATTCCTGCTTCGACATGTTTATACATAACTGAATGATGTTTTAAAGCCTTTTTGACCAAACTTCTAAGAATTCAAGGCAGCCGACCAACCCAGCTTCGAACAGGATGACCACCGCTGTAACTGAGTAATAAAAAAAATCTTATTTATATGTCTTTTACTTCGGAAGTTTATCTGGAAAATCTGCGTAGGCGCAGTAAAAGACTTACGAGCCCCATCGTCCTTGTGAAGCAAGGCTTGCAGATAGAAATACCTTTATATGAAGTCAACACAAACGCGTAAACGTAGCGAACTGAGGCTGGGGTCACATAATGCAGTTTTTGCCGCCCTCGTTACCCCGCGGAAAGTCGGCAGCATAAAAGTGCCGTTTATGGAACTGGTTGCGATCAATGCGCCTTTCCTAAACCCTGCTCACGAACGATCGGTGATGCCATCAAAATCGACATCAAGTGGACGAAAAACGCACCAAAAAGTGACAGTATCTACTGTAGCTCTTTAATTCATACATAGTAAAGGAAGTGAACGCCCTGGTAATAAAGCTAAGGATAATAATAACGAGATTTAGTTCTTCATTACAGCATGAGCTAAAACGAGGAAAAATAGTTCCAATGTTCTTACAGCTGGCCGCTACACAAGAGTTGAAAAAATAAGTCTCCATGAACAAGCCAACATCAAAACAAGCTATATACGAAGCACAATAAATCATTCATACCGTGTGATTATGAGTGCCAAAATGTCTCCTAATGATTCCAAAGGCACACGATATTTCCAAGCTGAAAGGCAATGTTGTTAAGGGGAGGGCTCAAAACTTGGATACTGTTTAGAGGATTTTAATCGAAATGGCGACGTAGCTACGCGCGAAGCGGAACATTGGCAGAAGCATTAGGAGACAGATGATAAAGATGTATAGTAAATATTGTCTATACTTATTTGAGATAAGCTCTAAATCGCGAGAAAATTTCTACTGCATTGTGGAGTATTATGAACTGGTGACACAAATTTTCGCACCTTATATTAGCACTCTTTCTCCTGGAACCTGAAATAAGGCTGTGCACAGAATATCCTAATACTTATGAACTAAGCAGCTCGCAGTATTAGGAACAACGTTGATTATCGAAAGAATTAGGTATTTATTATTTAAAGAAGCAGTTATTTTTTCCAATAAATGCCGACCACGGATTGAGGCCCGCCCATGAAGTCGGAGCCATGATACCAGCTAGTATGTGCTCGACGTGTTCATTGCTCCTTATATATTTATGTTGCTAATTGCATTAAAGCACCCTGACTTCCCGCATCTTTACTCCCTCCTCTTTTCTGTCCGTCCAAAAAGTCGAGTAGGCAAAAACGCCCACGCGGTGTGTGACACCAGCGCAGGGTAAAGAACCTCAGGTGGTCCAAATTAATTCTCAGTCCTCCACTACGGCGTCTCTGATTGCCTGCGTGTGTCACTTCGAAACGTTAAACTCCGCATACCATTCCGTGATACCTTGTTTATGGTTTATATATTTTTCCTTCAATTAAAAATTTGACACAGCGTTGTCGTCCGTGGAAATTTCACTCGCTTCTTACGAATTCTCTGCCCTTACTTTCGGTGGCGCCAGTCTTAAAATACCCTCGCCACTGTGTCCCTATCTGTGCCGCTTCGCCGGCGCGAGGCGAATCTCTGCGCACTCAATCAGAAGGCAACCCAATTTTCCGCGGAATTTCCTCGACGAAGGAAGAAGCAGTGGACAGGCTCAGACTAGCGGGTGGCGCATCCTAGCTGAAAATGGATTCTGCTGAAGTCGGTTCGGTGGTCGAGGTAACAGGAGAAAATTAGCTACGCACTATATTGGTCTGGATGGCAGGGTTGCACGCCACGGAGGCTTCAAGGGTCGGGAGTTTCAGATATCTCCGATCTCAAGCAAGTCTTAAAGCCACAAAGTGCATGAACCACTCTCAAGTAAGAACGTTTGTTTCGCTACATCTGAAGTAAGTGTAGAAACTGTCTTGAGCATATTTTCTACGTAATTAGGTGTGCCACTCAACGCCAGCCCTTAAAAATGTCATTTGAAGCAAGACAGCGAGTAAAGTTATTCTTGTTATAGACTCTATGTGGGGACGGTAATTGAGAACATCTACATGTGTGGGCTGAAAATTAGCTTATCTTCGCGCAAAAACACAGCTTAACCTGGAACTGTATTATTGTGGTATAGACAGCCAAATTCGTCTGCGGTATATAGTGCTCCCATTTCGTCTCCAACGCTATGCAGTAAATGTTCCGGCACAGGTGGTTGGTTCCCGTTCGCTAACGTTTTTTTGGAGTCAGTGCATGAAAAGGTTTGGTGAGCATAGACATTCAGGCTTAACTTGTTTCCACGGCGCCTTTGAAATAGCTCTATCTGAAAAAAACTCATCTCATCAAAGAATGCGTCTTCTCGATTCATTCTTTCTGAAACAAGTGGTTCGCGTATATGTTTCGCGTTGCTAACTACTTCACATAGTCCCTCAATCTTCTAAGAAAGCCTGATACCTGTCAAGGGCTTCCAGTTTCTCAAGTCATTATTCCCACCAACAAAGCACACTGTTCCTTCGGTTAGTTGTTATTGATCATTCATGCGAAAATCGCGAGATACAAAGGAAAAGTTTTTGCCTCTGCAAGCCCTCGGCTCAACTACTAAGAATGCGTGACTCGAACAGAGAGACCCGCTCTTCTTGATTGGACACTAGTGGCGTTAAGAATCAGGTTTACGGTTTATGGTTTACGGGCGTTTACCGCCCCAAAGCGGCTCAGGCTATGAGGGGCGCCGTAGTGAAGCGCTCCTAAAATTTCGATCACCTGGGGTAATTTAACGTGCACTGACATCGCACAGTACACGGGCCTCTAGAATTTCGCCCCTATCGAAATTCAGGAACGAGACATCTATAGAAATGCTAGACGCATATCAAACGAAGACACAGGACAGACACCAAGCGTAGAATACAGCTACTCATTGCCTCACATGCCAGTTAATTATCATACTTGGATCACTGATGTCAAATATCGTGTTTGAAAGTTTCGCTTTAAATGTTTTTGTTTCAGAAAGCTTTTGTTTACGTTATATATCGCGTGCTTTTCATTGAACGTTCAGAGCTATTGTCGTTTGTTTTGTCTTCCACTTTTGTCCGTTTTGCCGTAGTAACCGAATATCACTTTTACGAAACCTATAGTAAGGCCTCTGAGGCGATATGGGATGCCTGGTCGTTTAAAATTTCTCCAGGACTGACCAGAAAAAATACAACATAACGCTATTTTGTAGCAGTTGAGAGCGTCCAAATCCTATGGTTTTCTGTTGTGTCGCGTCTCTGATTAGCTAGTAGGCGCGACGGGGCCGCAGGTTTTTTTTTTTTTAATCGGACGGCATATCAGAAATGCGCCGCTTTCTCTCTGAGCAAACTTGCTTGCTAGCCAGATTCAGTAAGTGTATAGGGTCGCACTAGAACCGTGCATTACTGCGGACATCGAATCTATTCAAATGTCGAATGCAGGAATGTAATTGTGAATGCTACACGAGCCCATCAATCTCTAGCGGATAAAAGTAGAGAATCCTACATTTGACAAATATGTCGCGCCGTCACGAAATGTCACTGAGTACTGACAGCCGCAAATTGTAGCTTCATTGGGGCTGCATATTTTCAGAAAGGCAGGGTACGACGGACAGTTTCCTCTGCACGCGCAAATGCAAGTCATTACTTATATTAGCGGATCGATAATGGTCAGCCAGACTGACGAAGCCGTGCCGAATTGCATATATTATAAGAACAGTGGATCGGTTGGGCAGTTTCTGCTCAGGCGTGCCCCCTTAATCATATCGTGAGCAGCGCTCGATAACTCTTGGTTTGCTTTCAGTCGCAAGGAGGCCAAAAGTTTTTACCGGTATTGAATTGTATCTATACGACCGTGAGATAAAGCCACCTGCCCTTGCTATCAGACGTACCGACCAGGGCACTCCAAGAAAACACCATGATTTGGCACGACATAATTTATCAGTGCTGTAATCGTTTGGCACCTTATTTACTTTAGCGATCTTAACCTTTGTCGTAAATACGCTTCGAAAACAGGTAGCTGTAACACTGCAACAGCCACGCTTAAACATATATCATCAATACCGACGCCTCCCACCAAGCACACAGTGCACGACACCATACGTGCATGTCCTAACGAACTGAGCCATAGTTTTTCCTTTCCACTCACTATTATTCATTTATGCATAAAAGACTGCCTACTGGACCGCACTTGGGCTCCAGCAGAGTCCCTCGTACTGAATTTTATTTCGGATGACTATTCAGCGTCTTTTTCGCCGGAACCACTCCGGAACGTCGCAGAATTGGGAACCGCATAAATAAGCTTCATTGATTAAGTGGCTGGCAAGGCATTCTCCTGATTATCGAAAGAGAGGTACCGAAGAGAGCTACAAACACAGTCTTCTAACCCTCGACACAAAAGGTACGTAGGGCGCAGGTTCCATCCGCATCACCGGCATAGCACTCTCCGTAATGACTGTGGACAACAACGTAGAAGCATTAGGACTTCAATGGGAAGAAAAATCTTGATGAAAGAGGCACAGAATGAGAAGTCGAAGCTGCTTACCGGATTACCGACTGCTTTTATGCAGTGACGGCTGCTGCGATCGAGGTTTCGATTTCGGCCGTGACGGTCGCATCTCCTTCGGAACGAAATGACACAATGCCCGTGTACTCAGACCTCGATGCAAGCTAATGAGCCCCAAGGGGTCGGATTAATGTGGAGCCCGCAATACGCCGTTCACCATAGAAGTCAGGGTTTTATTGGCTCATATTGCTTCATCAATTAGTAGATTCCTGTGGGTTTTTTTTGCAATCATACCAGCGCAGAGAAAAGAAAAATCAGCTTAAGATAACTCAAAAGAAAGACAGAGAAAATAGGCAATAAGCACAAAGCATGGCGTTATCGCGAGGTACTACAGTAGTTATACGAGGTACCTCCGAAAGAAGTAATGGCATAGAAAGGAAGACTGGCTGGAAAGTTGGCTAGGGCAACTGTCAGCACAGCGGCCAAGGCATGTCCAGTGAGCCTTGCGTCCCACAGCGTACTTGCGATTTTGGTCTCTCTGTGCTTAGCCCGAGCTTTTGGCTAATAAAGACTGCAAGCGTTGTAGTTCGACAGAAATTCGACACTATAATAAATTCTGAGATAGGAGGGACCTTATTTTGATAACTTTTTGCTTTTTATTAACTGATAAGAGAGAAACGTAGTTGTGAGGCAGTCACATTGTTCAAATGTTTAAGGGAATCCCCCAAGGTGGAGTAGATATGTAATAAGGGAGTAATTACTGATTGACATCCACCCAAGCGCAGCCATACGGCTACAGAGGAAAGCTATGCAGCTTTCTCAGAAACTTCGCGGACCTCCGCTTCATCGGAGCAATCGCTCTACCAAATCAGCTAACCGGGATGGCAAGCTTATGGCAGGGCGAGAGCGAGTTGATCAAAGTTGGAACAGTGTTGATCAAATGTTTAGGGGAATCCTCCTTCGCTAGAAATAGAACACGAAACTCGCCTTGTGGTTTGTCGGTCGCGCTACACAGTAGTAGCAAATACGAAGGCCATTGCGTTCGTACGGGCAGTGACGCAGAATTTGGCCAACCTCACCACAGTAAAAGCGGATGGTTGATGTAGGTTCTACAGCCATCTCATTGGTTGGGACTTGCGGGTCGTTCCTATGGCATACTGTCCGAAGTAAGGAAGTGGCGTACTAACATACATGATTCTTTGTATTTTGGAAGGGGGGGTAGGGGCTTCGCATAGCTCAATGCGTGGCCAAGATGCGTACTTCAGTAGGGCAGCTCACGGGCGGAGCTATTCACGTGACTGTCGTGGCCGGGGACTCAGGTGTCAGTTGGAACTTTCACCAAGCGACGCCATGGCAGTCACTGTTTGGGGCTCCTTTCACCAAGGCAGCAGTCGGTGCAGTTACTTGAAATTGATGCCGTAAATTATATACCTCCAGCTATCACCGCTTATAGTTATGCTAGGGCTGAGAAAATTCCATATACACCATTGTCCAGCAAATACAGACTTCAGCGCGAATTCCTCCCATAGCGTAAGGAGGGAAGCCAACTGGAACGTCTTTTCGTCGCAGGGACAAATGAATCCAGCAGAAAAAAAAAAAACATGCCGGAGCAGAATTCAAACCATCGCTGATAAAAAAAGAACAGCTTCGAGTCCAGGTTTCATCCAGTTTTAAGCAGCAGTTTCCTTCCAGTCGCCAGATGCGTTGAAGTAGTTAAAACCGGAAATAACCGTAGTTTTCTACCTCTGGTCATGCTGCACAGATGTCTGCTCAAAGAACTTGTAATTGTTGCTTATAGTGGCGGGATCTGAAGTCCGAGGTCTCAGCAGCGGTGAAACTCTTCTCTTCGTCGAGGGCCTCGTTAAACTGCTTACTAAGCCGGCGAAAAGGGGCACCTTCGGTATTCACATTCTTGAGATCGGCAAACTATGGAGAGCATTCGCGTATGAAGTAAGCAAATATTCATGCTGTGCAAAATACTTATTTACTTTCTTTCGGCCCGTTTACCTATGCTAAATTGAAGTAAATTTTAAAATGGCGAGTGCTTCGCGCTCTTCAAAAATGCCACATTTGCTTCCATTGAATACTAGACCCTTCTCAAAGTCGTTTTCTTTGCTTACTTACCGTATTTTCACCTTAAAAGCGGCCATTGGTCGCCTACACACAGTAATGCTCTCGCATATTGTTGCATAGAGAGAAATAAAAGTTCCATAATCTTTCGCCAAAATATTAACTCCATCCGCCTCGCATACAGGAGGTGCGGGGTTCGATTCCCTGTGCTGCCGACTACCCACCGGTGATAGATTGGGCGCAGGTTTTCCTTTGCCTGATGCTCGGCTTGTGTAGGGTGAAATAGTTGAAAATTGGGACTTTGACCCCACCCTGAGTAGAAGTAAACACTTTAGGCCACGGTTCTCTTTGGCCAAGGATGCTCTTGCGCCATAAAATTCATCATAACAGTCATCATCATCATCAAAATATTAAATAATAAATTTCACCCCAAGTGTAACAAGAAGCGTCGAAACGGAAGACGGAAACGTGCTGCGTGGAACGAAGCCATTTTTCACGAAAATAACTTCTTTCAACAACATTTGTCAAGGACTTGGGAAGTTTTTTTTTTTTTCTTCCGCAGTTTCTTTGTAACAAACGTATTTCTGAGTCTACCACGTTACCTTTCAAAACACACGTGTCAGCTTGTCCCAGGTTCCAACCACGAAACTTCCGCATCCCTAGGGCAAAGCCAGAGCCCAGTTCATCAAACATTGCCCACGGCAGTGAGGGCAGCTCCAATACAACAAAAAGACCAAAAGAAAGCGAAACAAGGCAAAGCTAACGGAGCGGAAGGAGCGATGCCGAGAAAGCAACCCACCAGCTGTCAGCTACAGGGACGCTCGCAATCCTCTCTTTCTTTGTTTCGACGCCGCTGGGCCTCTCGAAACGTGAGCAAGGTGAAGCCACGTCATATCGCTCTGTACAGAAGTTACGTGGAAGCTGTTTTCGGGAGGCATGTTTGCTAGCACGCTCCCTTCTTGTGCTGTAACTTTTTCAAGGTTGCAGCTGTTTGGTTAAGAGTTACAGCCAGGCTAATTAGCGCTGTTTGTCACGTTGCCGTTCAGATTTGTTTACATTCTCATAATTTAAACCCGAAATTAGCGCGTGCGTCTCCTCGCTTTCATCCAATCGGCATGCACTGCTTTCCCGGTGCCTTTCCTTCCCGGTCATTTCAGACACTGTTTTTCTTTTGATACGCACGTAGTGTTCGAATATATTCAGAGAATAACCAGAAAGAAGAGCAACTGGATTCGCAAAATTTACATCACTCAGGAAAGCTAATGACAGCCTCACATGAAAAGCGATGGAGATTCATAGGCAATGACGAAATTAATAGCTGCATTGCGATTGCCATGTATACAAGTAAAACCACTCACCAAGAGCGACTACACACAATGAGTTTCATAACCTCCGGCATGGAACGATTTGGGAATGCTAAATTGTCATTTGTTAAAGATGCGTGCACAGTCTCCATCCCCACTTAAGCTGCTTTATTCAGGAAATATTTGCCCACCAATTCCCTTCCTTCCTAGCCTATGGATGATTCCCTGCAAAATTCAATCTCATAAGCTCGGGCCCCAGATATTAGTCTCTTCCGTCCAATCTCCTTAATAATCGATGCCTCTAAAACTCTGGAGCAGACCTTACACACAAACCTCATATATCATCTCAATCCTAAATCCGAACTGTACCCAAAACAAAGTGGCTTCCGGCAGAGCGCATCTGGCATTGCACAGCCAGCATAGTTTGTTCATAAGGTATAGAAGCATTGGATCGTTGTAGTATCTCTGATTGCGTGCTCGTAGACTTCTGAAAAGGTATTTTATGTGGTGAATGATGGTTTATTAGTTCAGAACCTGCATTTCAAAAAATTGTGAACGGGAGAGTTGTCGATTCCAGTGTAACATCCGTCACGTCAGGCGTTCCACAAGAGTCCGTTTTGAGACTACTGCTGTTTCTTGTGTATAATTATGATCTAAAAGAAAACGTTACCTCCTGCTTGCGGTGGTTTTCCTATGACTGTGTGAAGGTAGAAGTATCGTACGGAAGGGGAAAAATGAAAATTTATAAACGCGGGAATGCCCATCATTCAGATGCTTTAGAGCAACGTCTAGGTCTAGTGCACCAGGCGTACAAGCAGTGGCACACTAAATTAAACTTGCAGAAAACAATTTAACGAGCAGGAAGGATACACCTGACTCTTCCTACAATCTTCAGGGGTATATATTTCAAATAGTTACAGAATATAAGCTTTCAGTACCGTTTCTCACTCCAAAACGCGTGTACTGTATAGGACCCGCCTATAAATGTTGATAAAAGTAATGTGGAAACCGCTTAGAATTTGGTGTCCTTCTATGTCCCTGGAAATTAGCAAGCTAAAAAGTATGCCTAGCTTAAAACAGTTAATAGAATGGGAGCCTTTTGAAAAGAGATATAAGCTGCCAAGGCTTAAATTTATTCATAATATTTGTTGCAAGAAAGCTGGTATTCAAAGAGCAAAGTTCATTTTTCCCCCACACTACAGATTCGAGCGCGTTAAGTACGGGAATTCAGGGCTGGAATTCATCTTTTTAATTCATCCTTATTTCCCGCACAGTATTCGAGCATGAAATGTTCATTTTTTATTTAGTGTTAATATAACTGGCATTGAAGTGTTTCCTTTATCATTGTAATTGCTCTCTTTCTTTTCATTTTGTTTTGCATATAAACACTTCTTGGCCACGCCCCGCACCTTAACGCGACATATAGCTCTGCGAGCGACTAAATTATTTCATAATCTAAACACTAAAAGCCGCAATAACAATCAACCTGAGCTATCCCATTTTTATGCACTGTAGAGAGAGGGTAAGGATGGTGGAATTATCGACCACTCAAAATGATCCAAGGGACGAAAAAAAGCCTTATACTTCAGGCCGATGTTTCAACAAGAGGACTTGACATTGTCCTCGGCAAGTAATCATGTCGATGCGTTGAATTGCGGGCTAAGGCTTCCCTTCCACCGCTTGGTCATTTTGTTTTTCAGTAAGTTATCTGCAAGGGACACAATCATAACGCACTTGTTTAGTTGCAAAAATTTTAAAAATATATTGACGTGAAGTGCATTAGCATTACTTTAATACATTATAATTAGATGAGGTCTAAAAATTATACTATGGCGTCGCGATCCATATCCTGAAGATACGCGGTTTAATCTGGTTTGAAACAAAAGAGGAGGTCTGGTTTGAGACGGAAGAGGAGATTTTTCTTGGCAGAAGCTTTTTTGTTACTTAAAATGGCAACGAAATAAAATGTACCCCTTTAGCTGCAATGAAGGCTATAGAATAGATTGTTGAAGGTATTTAGTTCATGAGGTACAGGGCCGTCCAAAATATGTTCGAATACGGCGAAGCGTGGCAGCGCTCTGCAGAGCGTCAGCGCATCCGGCGCGGCCGCGCATCTAACTATGCGGCGCAGGCGCACAGGAGACTGGAGGCGGGGCTTCGTGTCGTCTGCTGCAGTTCGGACGCGCGCCATTCTTGCTTTGCTAAGAAGCGCACTTAAATGAACGCGCTGAAATTTCGTTGCGGGAAAGCGCACTTCATTCACTGCAGCGCGTTATTGTTCGTTCCACGTACAACTCAGCGGCCTGTGTTCTCACTGCCGTACTCTCGGTTAAATGCTGGCGTTTCAAATTTCTCACTTCTAGTTTAGATTGATTTATGTTCTCAAACTTCCCAAAGCGACTCACGCTATGCGAGACGTCGACGTAGTGGAGAACTTCAGTTTATTTTGACCCCGGCGACTCTTACCATGCACTGATAGAGAGCATTAATTTACCGTTTTTCGTTTTGCCTCCATCAAAACTGAGTCGCGGCAGCTGAGACTGAACTTGGTTCCACCGACTCAGTAGTCGGGCGCTCCCGATAGAGTAGGGATGCTCAACAACATAAATCAATCCAAACTAGAAGTGAGAAATTTGGAACAACGCCATCATTTAACCGAGACAGAGAACACCGGCCGCTCAGTTGTAGTAATTGGAACCAACAACAACGCGCTGCAGTGAGTGAACTTCTGAAGAAACCACGAGCAACAAAAACCTTTGCGCGCCGAAATGCTACTCGAGTGCTTTCTCTGTAGCTACACATGTGTTTTCAAACCTCTCCCTCGCAAGCCTTCGTAGAAGTCCTGCGTTTTGCTCGATTATGTTTGTAAAATTGATCACGGTAGCTGTTCGGGCGAGTTGTTTCGTAATGACTAAACTTTTGGCGCCTCAGGACAGGGACAGAACGCAGTAGACAACACGGGCGCTAACTTTTAACTGATTTTATTCATTGCAAGTACTTGTTTTTTATACCCTGTAGTAGCATGAACACAACACAATTCCAGCAGGTTGTCAAGGCGCGTCTCTGCATATCACTCGGTTTAATATTTGTTTCAGTTTTCTAGAAACGCGATCTCTTCTCTTTGAAAGCGATGTAGATGGAACCCTCACACCCCCATCTTTCACTTTTTTTTTGTTTTTGACTTCCAGTATCTTACGCTTTACTTGTTCTTAATTCCCACTTACGATTTTGCATTCCTCGAAAAAAAACCGGATAGCACTCTTCCGGCTTCCACTTCAAACAGTGCTCGGCAAGGTTCCCTTTATTATTGTCAAGGTTTTTATTAAGTTCTCTCAGCCTCTCATTCAAACACCTTCCGGTCTGACCTATATAAAAATTTCCGCATCACAATGGCAGGAAATACGCAACCTCCTCCACACATTCCAAGAGGTTTTATTTTTGTGCTTTGTTTTGCATGTCTCTTTCTTCTGGACAAAAGGATCAGTCAATCTGCATAGTTTTGCATGTTCATATCGCGCTGAAAACACTACTTTAATGTCAGCTTGCTGCCCGGTTTTTATATAGGTCAGACCGGAAGGTGTTTGATTGAGAGACGAAGAGAATATAATGAAAAGCTGGAAAGCAATGAGAATAGTCTTGAGTGCGAGCCCTGAAATTGCCAGTCGGGTTTAGAGGAATACAAAATCATAAGCAGGATTAAAGAACAGGTAACGCGTGAGCTAGTGCATCCGAGAAATATATGAGCTGAAATACACAAGTGTGAATGCTTCATCTACATCGCTCTCAAAGAAAGAGACCGCGTATCTTGAAAATGCAAAGAAAAATTAAGCTTCGTGATATGCAGTGACGCGCTGCGATAAATTGCTGGAATCTTTCATTTTCATGCGACCACGGGTTATAAAAACTCTACTTGTAATTGTTTAGGATTAGATTCATGGGGTGTAACGTCCCAAAGCGACTCAGGCTATGAGGGACGCCGTAGTGAAGGGCTCCGGAAATTTCGACCACGTGCACGGGGCTCTAGAATTTCGCCTCCATCGAAATTCGACCGCCGCGGCCGGGATCGAACCCACGTCTTTCTGGTCAGCAGCCGAGCGCCGTAACCACTGATCCGCCGTGGCGGCTCTCTACTTGTAATGAATAAAAATCAGTTGAAAGTTATCGCCCGTGTTGCCTACTCCGTTCCCTCCATGCCTTCAAGAGCTACAAGTTTATCCTGTCTGTGAAATCTGCACCCAACTTTACTAAGACGTTCATGGATCAACACGATAGTTCTCAACTGTCATATACCGAACACTGTTGAAACTTGATACGCTGAGGCCAAAGCTGAGGCAAAAAAAAATACAAGTGCACTGTCCAAGCTTCTGTGCTCTTATACTGCGGTTGTAAACTGTAATGTCCGATCTGTTTGTCCTGCTCTTTGAGATAGAGATTTACAAAACATCTGGTCGGGTAACTTTCCGCTCCGCCCTTCGTTGAGTATTATTTTATTCTCGCAAGCAAATCGCTGTGCGGCCCACCGGCACAACTCTGTTTTTACGCATTCTGCTCGCAGCGCTTTGACAATAAACTCAAAGTGCAAGAGAAAGGTTAACGGCAGAGCAGTTGAGCCGTATATGCTCGTGCCATTGTTTTGTTTTGGATATATATGGAGTGTAAGTGAATTTCATACTTGTTCTTTGCCACTCCTGTTCGAGACGAGCTCTCTACATCACAAATCCGATTACAGTGTGCGCAATGCGCTCCCGCAACAGCAGAAAAAGAAGATAATAGAGAGATATCTTCCGACTCGTGCGCCGTTCTCGAAGCTCCGGCCTGTCCCGTCTATTTAGAGTTATCAAGAGCTCAAAATAATGCCTATCGTGGACGTCTTTTGTCTATAATATTTTACCCTTGCAAGCCAGAAAGTGCCTGTCAATTCAATGTTTACGGGACGTCAACTCTAGTAAGTCTGCGGGGCCCTCTGTCTAGATAATGCAGGATGTAGCCATGTGTCGTCTACTCGATTTACGGGTGTTTTTTAGTGCTTCGCACATAATATGAAGCGGGTAGCGTTCAGCAACGTTTTTGATGAGACTACCGATCGAGAGACGTTGTTCAAATCACCGAACCGACTATAATTTTTCCCGTATTAGATTCACCGAACCTCTGTAATCAAGTTAAAATCATTGCTGTAGAGACAAGCTGTTTTTCATCGAGGTAATTTTCTGTATTTGGCTTTGTTTCTTTACTGAGAGCTCGAAAGCTAGAATCGATGGTAGCCCGAGCGGACAGATATGAATGCAGGGGCGTGATCGCAGACAAGTTCGCGAGAGTAAATAAATTCTTTTTTTTTTCAATTGTGAACTTATTCTTGGTCAAGTCTAGGGACACACCTAGAGCATCCTAGTGCACGGCTATGGCTATGCACCTAACTGTTATTGATTTCCAGGGAATTGTCGTTTGCTGAAAGCACTCAGCCACCTACCGGCATTGTGCGACGCGTACTCATTGGTTGGCTGGCTAGTAACTCCTGACCGAAGTAGTAGGTATGCTATAAAAATTTTGTCCCAGACTTTTTTACAAACAGTCGAACACTCGTTATGTAAAATGCGATATATATAGTAATACACTTTACCGCGAAATTGTAATACACTTTACCGTCTCTTGACATTCAGCATCTTGTTGGCATGTCGGGCAGGCCAGTGTGATGTAAAAATACCGAGAACAATTATATCTGATGATTTATATGAGAGAAGAAGGTGACTGTGGCAGAGCTTTTATAGCTTTTGTTGGCTTAAAAAACGCATTTGAAATGGTACCCATAACTTATTGATGTATGGCAGTGTTCCGCATTTTCTTCATTCTTTTTTACAACAGTTTTTAAAATCTCGCCTTCCTGTCATAATCAGAAAGAGGATTGGCATTACACGCAAATATAAAATCTCGACCACCTAGAGTACTGCTGCAGGGGGCCAAATAAGCGTGGCATTGTATGACGGTTACCTACGCAAGACCCAACTCGCGAGGAATAACACCGGACGCATAAAAGAGCGTTCTTTTAAAAACAGAATGACAAGGACAAGAGGCTAAGAGACGAATACGACATCCCGAGCATTGTCGTACTCTCGCGGCCTTAATTTTATTTCAAATGAATGAACTAGCCCGTAAGAACGTTCATCTAAAGCCGTACCTAAGTACAACGTATCTTATTTTTCTAGTGAAGTAAGAAAGTGCCTTCGAATGTCAGAAACGAATTAATTCTCTTAATTTGCTATTGTTAATCTCTTTATGCCGCTTTATGTTTCACACTTTCTTTTTTATGCGCCAAATAAAAATAAAAAGCCCAATGCAAGCTTCCAGGTTGTGTTTAAAGAGTCTGTGCGTGTCAATACAGCTCGCTAGTATAACGATCTACGAAACCATGTCAGTATGCCAAATCAAGGTAATTTTTGAGGTTTTGAGATACAACATAAGCATCTTCGTGAAAAATAAGTTTCAATATATTGATATTCCTGGCGTTGAAATGCATTCAGAAGAGAGAACAATTTCTTAACACTAAAAAGTGCTAACTAAAAACGGATTATGAAACATGCGCACGATATGCTTTTATTTAACCTGTGTTTTGCATAATGTCTGCATAATGCAAAGAAAAAAGACCACCGAACCCTCTGGCGCTACTGACGCTTAAGCGGGATCAACAACAATATAAATCGTCGGTGTGCTCAACCCTGCTTCTTGGGCTTCAGGGAAGTGCTCCTTTTCATTTGGCATGATCAACTGATCGCAAATTATTGCTCCCAATAGCAGGAAATCGCGGCTAGTAGGTTTCAGTATTACATTAGAGGCACGCTAGCAGCTCATCGGTGCGTCTCATGCCTTGGCAGGAGAGAGTTCAGGTTTTGAAGATACTTCGAAAAACAAGTAAATGTGCCTAAATATTGCGGTGAAATCATTCGATGTTTTTATTGCAGGTAGATGATATGTATACTCAGAAAAAAGATGTAGACCAGCGGAGATATTTCATCGGCTGTCAATTAAGGCACCCATCCATAATGCGCACCGGCATTCATCTGAGTCAAGCTCTAATTACGTCACGACTGCTTTAAATGGCTACGACGGAACATGATTAATACTACATGTGAATGCTTTAGGTGGATGTGGGCAGCAAGAGTAGTTTGGAAAACTTCTTTTGTGATCGTCATGTAGACACAGAAAACTGCTTTCAATTCTTGCGATTGTATAATTACTACAGGGAACTGTGTTTCTTGGTTGTTTCGTGACCATTCTAGACTCCGAGTTCATCACGGAGCATTCACTCCAGTGTTATTCTCGGTAGCCGCGGCGACGTCGGGGATTTATTGATAAAGGTGGCTCTCTTTCTTTGTGGCGGGCTGTTGCAACGTTTCGTTGCCGGCTGCATTTCTGGCAGAAGCGCTCGTATATGCCGCATGAGAAGGCACAAAGAAGAGGAACCCTTGTGTCTAAACATCTCTGTACTCTTTGAATTTCCATTGTCCTCAAACAGATTGCAACACTGTGAGCCTCCGGCTTCGCTTAGTCTTCGTCTTCTCTGGGGTGTATTCGGTCTGCCTATCTATGGCAGCGTCTACCTTCCCCACCTCCATCCCTCTCCCTTAAGCAACTTTCAACCCATCATTGCTACCCTATGATTCAGCGCTGCTAGATTAGGTCTCAGGCGGCAACGACCACATCTACGCATTGCGCAAGCGGAACCGCACTAGCTGCCTCCATCAGAAGTCTTATTTCCATTCAGTGGGATTACTTCTGCCCCTGTTGGGCTCTTTCGCTTCGCAGGCGGCGTGGGGAACCTTCGATTTTTCCTTTCGCAAGCTTAAGCGCTCGGTTATTAGGAGTGGCGAAGCCATCTACGCACCAAGATGCTTTTTTAGTTCCTTCTTGTTTATCTGGTATTATTTTAATGCGTTTGAGGCGGTTACGGTGCGCTGCACCAGAAAAGTGACTAAGTCAGAGCAAGTAAAAGAGCTGATCTTCAAGGGATGATGGACTCAGAGATGCGGACTGGTGCAAGTTTGGCGATAAAACACGACGTTCCCACTCAGTGAATGCGCAGCTAGGGGCCGTGTTCTTGACTCCACCAAAACTGTGGACAGCTTTCGCCTTCTTAAGCTGCACCCACGCTCTAGTCTGTAACGAGCCAGACCTCGCCCGACGGATGACGGCATGACATCCCTCCACGAGCACGATCGGCGCACAGCAAGCCTCGAGCAAGTGCTTGATTCCGGGTCACCGTAGCGTGCATCCATGTCTTTGTATATCTATAAATAGCATTAACTTAAACTTCAAGCAATATCTGGGCGCTAAAATGCTCACGCTTTTATGTTGCTGCGCTCAACTGCATCAGCAAGTGACATGATTCATGCTCTGAAGTGAATATGCGAGTCTACAACATCCTGTACATCTGTTTGATGTCAATGACTGGAGTGACAACACAATAATTGTGCCCGACAATTATTTGAACGCGCATGCGTTCTCTGCATAGTTTCAGCGAAACTCTTCGGGAAGAGAGGGGGGGGGGGGGGGGGGCGTCATATGAGCCCTTCGGCAACTTGAAAGGAACACTGGCTACTCTGTAGATCACTGCGTTTGAAACTGAGAGTTTGGCACTCTGAAGCCAACGTTGTAAACGCTACGCCAGGCCTAACTGAGAAAATAAGAGTCGCTTGGATGTATAACAATGTCACATGAAATAAAAAAGAGAAACGAAGTTTTAGCACAGCCAGAAAACTTGCAATTAGAAACAAATACGTCTCACTCACTAAAAGTCACTCGTGGATAAATGAGCGAAATGCTGCTGCTATCGCACGCAATCTCGGAGCGCGTGGCAGAGACAGAGTTCATCCCAAAATCGCTCTCTGAGAATCGCTTTCAAAATGATGTTACCTTAATAGCTGATAAGTACTGTAGAAACAACGATCAGACCACTTTCAAGCTGCAAATCAGCGACCAGAAGGGTACCCAACGCAATTCCGTGCACCGGGGCTGACTGTGAATAGTGCCTTTCATAGGACGAAGGCGTAACGTACTTCCTGTTCTTCTCGGCAACGGTACACTGAGCGCAATAGCCAAGCAGCAAGAACGCCGACGAGCCCTGAGCCATCAGTCCTCCCTAGCAACGAATCTCGTGTTCGGGAAGCGTTTTGCGAAAAACACGTTCATCATAGAAACACGTTCATCATAGGCCGTGGCGACGCCTGTGATTCGGAGCGACTTCTCTCATAGTGCTGCTACCTGCAGTGCAGTGTATCCCCGCGGTTAGGTTGTTTTCCAACGCGCTCGACAAGAATGAAGGATTTATGCATGTCTAAAGCCTTTATTTGCAAATGAACAGCAAATCAGAGAGAGCGAGAAACCCTTAAATGCAAGCACAAAGAATTTAACCTGCGTTTAAGAATAACTGGCATGCTACTGTGTGTGGGGAAGGGAATTTGGGAGATAAAGAAGGAAGCAGCAAATCATTTATTCCACTTCCGCGTAAAATTCATGCTATATTCTTCTTGTGGCTGATTTTTTGAAAAGAGAAGTGTTTTCGTTCATATACTGCTTTGAGCCAGAAATGCTAATTTTACGCTTGATGTATTCGGTTGCTGCTTCAAGAGTTACTTAACCACGTTGACAACGTATAATGTGCTCGTTTACTAGGCTGTTATCTTTACTACGCGTTTAGATTTTACCATTCGTCAATGAAACGGAGATTCTGCTTGGCCGGTAGACAATTGCTGATATTATTGCCGTCAATTTTTGTACTGTTTGTTCACTTTCAAAGCCACCAGCACTCGGCTTTACCATTTCTGTTTGTGACACGAGATGCGACCATACTTATCTCGCATGATCGCAGCCACGCTCAGCTGCTCTTCCGTAGTTCGAGATTGTTACAGTTGCTTTGGCGCCTTATCTCGACGGTTCCTTGCTAGCTTTAAATCGAACGTGGCCGAAAGCGCTACGGATTCTGTTCGAAGGCCGCCGAGCGCTCTTTTTGCTACCGCCGCCGAACTGTTCAGTTTTTTGTGGGCACCAGTTCGCACCGTAAAGGGATGAATTCTACACCAATCCGCTCTTCGATTGTCCACGACGTCGTCATCGCCACGTGACATTATGAACGGAGCCCAAACGACAAAATCATGCAGAAAGTGGTCTTCACGTCCCGGTGTTGAAATTGAAATCGTCGGCCTCAACTAAACCTCCCCCATCATTTAGTCACTTTAAATGAAAGAAACAGAGAGATAGGCTATTTAGTGAAGCACATAGAAATTTTAGCCTTTAGGCTAAAAAAGTTGAAGGTAATTACAAAATATTTTGCTGTCTTTAAATTGGAGAGAATAGATATCAAACCAAAATACAATATGGTGTAGGAGTTAAGTATAAAGCGCTGTTAAATGCTTATTTACATGTTTATTCCTTATTATCCGGTCCTTACAGCATCAAGAGTTGGACAGTGACTACTCTCCCCTGCTGCATGCATTTAATGCTCGGCTCCTCGTTATCGTTAGCTACGTTTTGCCGCCTCCTTTTTTCCGAGGCAGAATGCAGTTCCTTAGTAATTAGTCACGGCAATTTGCTAATGCGAACAATCGTGGCGTGTTTATTTTTAAGAAAGGTGGACAGAGTTTTTTATGTGCGCAGAATTTTAATCACTCGGAATAAATTCAACCGTTCTGTTGTCATAATTAAGGCTGTGCTTGTCGTCTTAATGCAAGAAAGAAAACACGATGATCAGGTCACTTGAAAGCTTTGGTCGCTCGAGCATCAAGCACGTGTAGCCGCTCTCGGGTGGAAATAACAGTAAAACATTCGCGAAATCTTAGTAAATGCCACACTGGGAAGTCCGGCTTTTGAAAAAGCTGTCACTTAAGAATCACGCTGCGAGGGCGGCGCTACAAATAAAACAAGAGCACCGGTGGAAATGCGCCAGTTTTTCGCGGCTTGTGCGCTTTCTGCTCTGTTTTTCTCATTGTCTCGTTTATCTCAAGAACTGGGAATGTCACGCATTCCAGGTCATATCGCTAGCTTCTTGACGGTTTCCACAAATACTAATTGGCTTTCAGTACAGAAAAAAAAACGACTGAACTGCGATAGGAACATAAAAAACACGACGAGCAATTTTTGTGTCGACAAATGTGCTTAGCTTTGAACCCAGGCATCACTGCAATAAAGGTTAAAGACGATACCTCGGCCTTCTGCGTCGCGCGTCTCCACGTGTCGTCGCCTTTTCACGACACAAAAGCTTCTCCGGAGCCCGTGTTTGCAATGGGACAAACCTTGTCATGCTAAAACAGTGCAGTATTGCCGAAGCATGGACCGGTTCATGCCCATCAGAATGACGCCAGGAAGCCTTCGCAGTGCGGCACGGCTTTTGTGAAAGAATTAAAGTGCGCCGGGCATTCATTGCGCAAATTCCTCAGTTTATTGCAGCCGCACATGCCAAGGGAAAGAAAGACCCTATTATGGAAGTAAGAGCATGCTAGGGCCGCTAGAAAAAAAAGCTTCTGGCAATTTGCTAACATATTGAAGAGCCTCAGAGTCCCCTGCTTGCCTCGAAAAGACAGCGCTGCATGAACTGCGAGTGAAAATATGACTAGGGTCCGCACGTGAGCAGACATTTATGAATAAGAAGAAAATTTTGGGGAGAAGTGCTCATAAGCAACTAGAGAACGGCGGAAGATGAGGAAAAGGAAAATGTTTGGTTAATCTGGATCTGTGCTAGTTGCTTCATATTGCACATAAAAGAGCAGCCAACGAGGGACACCACACAGCAAGGCGACAAGACAAGGGGCTCGTGTCGTGTCTCCTTCCTGTGTGGTGTCCCTCGTTGGCTGCTGTTTTATGAAAGATTTGGTATTGATGCTGTTTCTTTCTTGGTGTTGTTGTTGATACTTTTGCGATTGGGCGGAAGTGAATGAGGGTAAAATGCGATGAGAGCACTTTGTTGTCTTGTTTTCACCATATCATAACACTGAAAGTTTTCGTCACGTGTTTTGTTTAATCAATCAAGTAACTCCTAAGAGCAGCTCTCGGCCAGAACCGAACTCAGAGAGTGATGACGCTGATAAAAGGTAATGAATAAAATAAAACTAAAGCAAAGAATGAGAGGGGAGACTATTGCGCAGCGCAGTCCGATTGCGTTTATTGCATATCTGGTTACTTTGGTCATGAAGAGTTTTTACTCTGCTTAAGTTGCTGGTTTAGAGTCTGTTACGCATGCGCGCTTCACGTTCAGCGAAACCCTGGTACTTGCCAACATCCACCAAAGACTTCCTGCTGCGCGTTGCTCGCAATGTGAAATCTTTCATTCACTTAGTACCTTCTTCCGCGAGAAACTCAAAGCTGCCTGAAAATTACTGCTTACGAAGAAGCAAAATTTACGTGGCTGTAAAGTAACCACAAGAATTGCTTCGCTGCGAGGCAGTAGGTTATACTCCGTACTTGAGAATCATGTTCACATCTGGCATTTCTTTTGATTGTATATTTAAGTTGAAAGCACGTAACGTCTGCGACGTGGCCGACAGATTTTAAAGGACTAGTTTACTTTTAGTAATTTGGGATTGCATTGGTTTGTCGCCGATCTCAAAAGACGATTTCTATTACTTAGGTGGACATGCAGAGGAGAAGCTCTTTATTGAAAAACAGATACCCTAATGATGATTTTTTTTTTGCTGCAATCTCACGCTAGCACTGTAACAATCCTTTCTTAGCTCTGTCGTGAATATTTTAAAGTCTTCGTTTAGCTAAAGTTTTTTATGACATTCATGCGCTCTTTAATATTTTATTATCTTCAAGAATTATGTTGGCGATATATGATTGCAATTTGCTCTTAACCAAGACCCTCTTTGAATCTGTTTTGGTATCATCACGACTTGTGGATTTTTACGGGTGAAACTAGCGGCGTGGGCTGTGGTGCCAGGTATAGTGCAGGACTATTATTATGAATTTCAGTACGAATGATATAACATTATTTTTTTATTCACACACAAAAGTAGTATCGGGTGATTGCGCTATAGGCCTGACGATTTCCTAACATTCGTGAATTATTCGGCGACATGTGCATGAGATTTTATTATACAAATACACGCGAAGAATACAAATACACATAAAATTTATGACAACAAATCGAATAGATTTGTACCATTAAGAAAAAACACGCTACACACAATACATTGCACAATGGCTTGCATTATAACTTCGTTACTCCAAAAAAACAAAGGTAAAGTACAAAGGGCACTACATGGACACAGGACTTATTTTTAACACATACCGTAACAAAGCAAGAGAAAAATACGAAAAAACAATGAAGCCAACATAAAATAAAACGAACTACAATCACAGCTGCCGAACACCACACATGTGTGCTAGAATAAATGATACGAGTTAAAAAAATATGACACAGATGTGGCAGTCTTCTTAAAACAATTGTGTAGTTATTCCGCAACAAAAAAAGAGTAAATATTCATTTATACCGATTTTGAATCGATTATTAGAATTATTGTTCAACGAAATCTATACGAAAATACAAGGGTGTTCATTTCACAAATCAGGAGGGATATATGATAACATTTGGGTTTCATAATTGTTCTCATACGTGACTTTTTGAGGAAAAATAACGCGTCCAAGGTTGTACTGAATATTACTGTAGTTTAAATATAGCACAAAAACCACCCTTTGACCCCGAATTATCCCATCAAATACATTAACGCATTATTTAGGTTGGTACAGATGGGTAATTTTCAGCAATTCATGGTTAACGAAAAAAGCACTTGTGTGACCAATAGATAGTATGTAAATGGGACTCAACGGCCGTTGCGCGCATGTTATGACACGGAAGCTTAGAAAAAAGAGCTTATAAAAAACGGAACACGGCGCGGAACATAAACACCACGTGAGTCGTGCTTATTAAGCGCATTGGCTTAGGTCAAAGAAGACTTGGCGAACGCATAGTTCCACACCATAGTACCCCAAGCCCGCCCGCGAACAAAAGAGATCTCCCAAGAGCACAAGCCTCTCTTAATGCACAAAACTCACAACGGCAAAAAGCGGAACCTACATCTGATCAGCTACGGACGGTAATCCGCGTGAGCGCTGAAGTAAAAGAAAATTGAGCGCCTGGAAAAATAACCAGTACCCTGCAAAAGAAAAAAAAAGACACGGAAAAGGTTTTCATTTCAACGTCCCCTAAAGCGAACAGTAATCCTTCCATCACACACCAACATTGGTCCTCTTCTTCTTGCTCTGAGGCGCGTCCTTTTCTATTTTGGTTAGTAATGTTCTTTTTGTGATCACGCTCGCGTTGTGACGATGAGATGAGAAAGCAATCTGATCTCTTTTCGTATGTATACAGACGAAGAGCATAGGAGCATCATGCGGATCGCACGCAAACAACTACGATCATTAGTGTTCGGGGGTATTTGCACAACCGCCAGCTAAGTTTCTTTCTCCTTTCGTTTGGGCTAGAGCACGCATGTAAAGCAAGAAGAAAAAAAGACCGCTCAGGAAAAGATCGCGGGGGTGAAATGGCAGGCCTTGCAGGCATCGCGTTATGAAGAGAAGCTGTGGGAAAAGCCGCTGTCCCTGGAGACACCCACGTGTAGACCGGAAGACAGCCGAAAGCCTAAACAAACGAGCAGGCAACGAACCCCCACAAACATCACAAGTGTTCGAAACTGCTTCGTGGAGCGCCTGAAATGGATTCAAGAGTTTCGTACAACTAGTTCGCTGCACTGTTAGTTTACTTGAAGCAAAACTATTTTCATCCTAAGGTATATAAAGTTTCGAGGAGGTGATTTGTATTATCATAACGGTTGTTTGTATCACCAGTTCGCAGGCAGCGCAATTTTTTTGTTCCTTTCGCGCAGGATTTGTACTGCCTACAACACAACACTAACGTCTTCCATAACGAGTGTTCTGCTAGTGGAACAACGAAATTATTGAGGTGGCGCTCACTGCCTTATTGGATCATAGCAGCGCTCCTGGTGTGATTATGCAAGAAAACTATCTTTAAACTGCTCCTCAAAAAGGTCTCTGCACCTGTGAGTGCGTTTGGTGCGAAAGTAAATTGCAGTCCCAAAAAGTTTTTTTTTTCCTGCTCTTCTAGTATTGTAGCCTCATAGACTTACTTCTATACTACTATGCTACTCAGTTGGCTTAAAAGCACTTTAGGTCTCGATATAAATAATGTGTAATTGGGTGATGATATTTGAAGAGTCTCAGATACCGAAGATTCACAAAAATGTTTAACGCCCACACAGAGCACTTTTTTTTCGCGGCCCGCCGGCTCATTTGAGCATTTGCCCAGCTGGATCCCATATGAACGGAAAGATTCGGAATGCTCTTGATCATGTTCAGCTTACGGCTCACCACGGTTCCTGGAGAATGTTCACCTAAATTTGCTGACAACGGGAGCTAAAATAATTTCATTCTAAAAAAATTGGCAGAAGTTTAGCATAGTTAAACGTGGCATCCAGCGAAAGCTGCACAGCAATGATTACGTGGCGTTATCCACGCGACTTATCATATGATCCCCTCCCCTTTCTCTGACACAAGACTGAAAAGTCACCCAAAGGTCAAAGGTCATGACCGTGTGGTGCTACACCAAGATGATATGCAAGGTTAGGCTGTATGGCTTAGCTGGGGTACGACTTACAGCCATGCATGACCTTTAACTCGGTGAAAGTAAAATCCAGCGCCAATCAAAGCACGCCTCTACCTATCCTAGAGAAGCTTTCGCCTCAAAGCAGTGACAGTCGAATGGGGGATGCTCGGCGAAATCATGGCACCGTTGTCGTCAGCGTCGTCCGTGCACGCTACTCTCCCACACCTCTAAACCTCTGACCCCGCATCATACCCTATGACTACTTACTGCATCTAATTAACGTAGTATATTAAATGCCGCATCACTGCGCCAACCGTCGCATGCTTCATCGCATCGCCTGCCATGCAGAGAGGTTTCAACGCGACAGCGTTAAGGGTGACGTTCAGCGGAGAAACCACCGTAGTTGGCGTCGGCATGTGGATAAAATTGGGATTAGCGAAGAGAGTTGTGACGTCAAAATCACATGACTTCGCGCGGGAAATTCAAAAACCCCACAACGATCACTCATTACAAGAGAGATGAGGTCACTACAAGATTCCTCAGTGGTATAATGGTTGTGATGTAATTCCCCCACCATTGCGTAGTGCCTCTCAAAGCTCAGATGCTCGCAGTTTGTAACGCCTCCTGGGAGGCCGGCCGTCTCGAAACGTGCTGGAACCGTGCGCGTGCCCTGTCCTCAAGCCTGGAAAGCCATCTGCTGACTTAAAGGACTACCGTTGTATTGCACTCCTACGCTGCGTCACAAAACTAAGAGAAAATGGCACATTCCCGCCTTAATTGGGGCCTCCCTCCGATCGTATCTGGCTTCCGAAAAGGACGCAGCAGCACAGATAGCGTAATCTCCCTTACTAGCTGTGTCAAACGCAGCAAAGCAGAGCGGTCTATGACTATTGCTCAGTTCCTTTACGTGAAGGATGTTTTGATAACGTCAGGCGATTTATTCAGCCTTACAATCAATTGGCATTGGTGGACGAACGTATAACTGCCTGTGTGACTATCTTTATGAAACATCGACTTTTATATCAGCAGGTGAAGGTGGCACAGCCCTGCATCAGATATCTTGTGGGGTACCTTAGGGGAGGATTTTATTCTACCGTGTACAATATCTTTCTTGTTGGCTTGGACAAATACTTGCCACCTGCTGTTGAAATCTATCTCTCCGCAGATAACAACTGTCTGTGGTGCTCCGGACGCAAAAGGCGCATGGTGCATGCATGACTAAAGAGGAAAATTGGCTGTATTGAATTATTTTTCAGCAAGAGGGGTCTCGTCATTTCCTCAGACAATTGCTCAGCAATTGCATTTTCGCTGCGCAATCTTTCGCACTACGTGCTGAAGGTTACTGGCACTCCAATGTCATATGTCACAAGCCACAAAATTTTAGGTAGGCCTTTGACAAGTTGCTCTCGTGGTCTCCACGTGTACAACAGCTAATAATGAAATTCTGTTCATACGCCTCAACCTTTCGTATCCTCTCGACTACCAGAAGAAGCTGCTCTGTGAAGAACTTCTGCGCTGTGGTGTACCAGCGTTTCGGGATCTCTCGCAAACAAACATCAAACTCCTCCAAGCCATGCAAGCTAAACCCTTGAGAGCCTTCCCCGGCCATAATTCACAACAACGACTCCACACTGGGCACCCTAGGAGAGAGCACAGGGTTCTCTCTATCAATGCTGCTAACCCAGGGGCTGCTTCATGCTCAGGTGCGGCTGGTGGCGCGTCAACCCAGCCGTCCACTCACAGCGTACTGCATAAATGAAGTCTCCGATATTCTCCCGTCACAGTAGCAGCCTGCTGTCACGTCCTCTTCATCACCCTGGAAGTTTTCTGCAAGGCAAAT
Source organism: Amblyomma americanum (assembly GCF_052857255.1). Classification (NCBI taxonomy): domain Eukaryota; kingdom Metazoa; phylum Arthropoda; class Arachnida; order Ixodida; family Ixodidae; genus Amblyomma; species Amblyomma americanum. The sequence continues at coordinate 18,043,859 of NC_135502.1, read as the reverse complement.
CAAGACAATACCTAGACATAAGAGCGAAACAAACACCCCCCGGACGAGCACTTAAACACTTTGCCCTTGAGCACGTTTTTGGAAGCGGCAGTGCGCACTGCCACATCTATACTTATGGCTCAGTCGTGCCCGTCTCGTCAGCATTTGGCGCCTGAATTCCATCAACGCGCACCACAATTTCGGAGACACTCAGTCATCGCATTTCGACTACTGCTACCAAGCTGGCTGCTCTACGGGAAGCTTTTACTCATTTTCTGCAACAACCCCCAACATCGTAGGTTATCTTCTCTGATTGTCGCGCAGCACAACAATTGTTGAAGCAGCTCGTCGTCGACTTCAACAGGCTACACACCGATGCCTGCGAGCTACGTCAACGTGTTGTGGACGCAGGCAACGATCCCACTCGCGTATCCTACTGGAGTACGTACTCTGGCCTTAGAAAGAAACAGCGCTCATAGCATACTCGTTAACCGCTGACGAGTGCCTGTTCTCACTGCCCCCTAGATAGATAATGGCATCAGTTGCACGATAAACATGCTACCTTAATCCTCTCCGAATGCACTTGTCGATTAATATCGGATTTTATCTGCATACAGCTTACTGTGTTTCCTCAAACTTCGAAGCATGCATTTGCGTTTTTATACGATCCTCTTTCTGCCTGTACTCCGCCTTTTCCTGTTTCTTTCCAAACTTCTTTATGAAGTGAAACGAAGAAAAACAACTAAGAAGCCGAACTTAAGTGATTACATAGGATAAATTCCTAAAATGCGCCTTTTCATTAGTGAAAATAAGTGGTATTAGTGGCAATCCTGTGAGCTCGAGGAGGTTCGTTTCGTGCGAACATCGTGAGTAGCAGTAAAAAGAGCAGCGCAACATACGGGTACAAAGGAAACCACAATACAACGCTTACTTCCGCTGTTCATTTCCTTTGTCCTCGTCTCTTGGGCCGCATTTTCTCTTGCTTGAAATAAACCAACTATCTGAGATTGTACTCTCAACCAGCTGTGAGTAGATGCAAAACCGTCAAGCGCAATGAAGTTGTCGCACGATGAGGCAAGCTAATGATGATTTTTGCCATGTTTTCGATTATAATAATAAAAATAATTGGTTTTGGGGGGAAAGGAAATGACGCAGTACCTGTCTCATATATCGTTGGACACCTGAACCGCGCCGTAAGGGAAGGGATAAAGGAGGGAGTGAAAGAAGAAAGGAAGAAGAGGTGCCGTAGTGGAGGGCTCCGGAATAATTTCGACCACCTGGGGATCTTTAACGTGCACTGACATCGCACAGCACACGGACGCCTTAGCGTTTTTCCTCCATAAAAACGCAGCCGCCGCGGTCGGGTTCGATTCCCAAGATGATTTTCTATCATTTGATCCTTTTCTTTCCTTCATTCATGCTTCATCAAGGCACGGTTCAGATCCCTTTCTTCTCACAGCATGAAATGCAAAATAAGCATTCGAAGTTCTGAGGCACGCTTTTTTTTTATTCGCTTTTCCTCATTTATTCTACTGTTACTTTCTTTGTTTAGCAGAACATTTTTGGCGGTGAACCGAATATAAGAGGTCAATTCAATTCAATTCAATTCAATTCTTTATTTCCCATGTACACATGGAGAGGGTCGAGGGAAAAAAGCCAGTAAGATGTGGCTTGACCTGCCCCTCGGCCCCTACACACAGGGCACCAGGCAACATGAAGAGCAACATATGCAATCAAGATAGGGTATGAAACAGCAAAAATAACAAGCAAAGGAACAGAAAGAAAATATCGCAAACGAAGCGTGTCTGAGGTTACTTCAAGAAAGCCAATTCATGAAAAGAATTCGGAAGAAGCAGTGAAATATGCATGTTACAATCTAAAATGTAGCACATACACTCTGTATATCTTTGCGGCATACTCGGGAAACGTCTACATTTGCAGCATGAAACTTATTTAAAAGACGGGATAACGTGTTTCCTAGGCTATGTGTCCCATACATTGTGCGGCATGTTGGAACGTGCCACAATTCTCTGTCTGTGTGGGTAAGATTGTACTTTTAGCAAAAGGTGGGCCATGTCGCTCATGTGTTTTATATTTTGTTTTATATCCTTTTTGTATCTTTCAGCCAGCCTAACATGGTAAATTTCACATATTTTTACAGCACTGAGTTGGTTGAATAGACCGCTTGTATCTACTTCACAACCGACGTTAAGTACTGCACGCAGAGCCTTCTGTAGAATATATATTTTATTTTTATTTGCAACTGTAGTTGTTCCCCAAACTAGGTGAGCATAGTACACGCAGGACATAAATAGGGAGTTATACAGGAGAAGCTTAACTTTATATGGAAGCACGTGACGATGCCTGTTGATGATACCCTTGACACGAGAAAGTTGACTAATGACAGCGTCAACATGATTGTCCCAAGTCAGCTGACTATTAAAATTTACCCCTAATGTCTTAATATTTTCTACAACCTCAATCTTTTACAAACCAAGCATAAGATCGCATGGTGTCGTAATGCATTTATTTTTTGGTCTGAAGATAACAGCTTTTGCCTTAGTTGCATTATTTTTTAACTGATTTGCAAGTGAGCATTCGTGCAGTGTCCTCAATGTCCTGTTTGCCTGGTTTATGCCTTCTTCACGTGTGACTGACGAGAAAATAAGTGAGACATCATCATACATCACATAACACATTTCACATTAGGGTATTCATTAACAATTACGTTAATGTGTAAATTAAAAAAGTAGAGGCCCGAAGTAGAGGCCCGAGAAGCTCTATAAATCCTCTAACCTTTTTATTTTATTCTATTTGTTTGAAAAGAACATTTCTCGCTCTGCCTCTCGACAAACTCGGTGCTGCTCAAAAGCAGAGTAGGGCTCAGGTGCATGTTTCGGATGAATTCAAGCTTCTTGGAATGGCGAGGTGACGAGTTGAGCAGCCTCTTGAGCTGCAAGAATAGAGCGACGCCAGTGTTTCAGCAGTACTTAAACACTCCGAGAATAGAACAAACACACGTACTCAGAAAAGAAATGCGGCAAATGTACAGGCGACCCGTTGCTAAGTAGCGAGCCGTTTCTCAATCGTCTTCTCGATGGCGGTTGTCTCAGAGAAGAATATTTTCCTATTTTCCTCTTTACTTGTTTGCTTCAGTATTATGCAACGAGTGACATGCCAAGGATAGTGCCCAAGGTGCGCAGGTGCCTTATTGATTTTTCTCATACCGCCTTCTTCGAAACAGAGGCAACGATTGCGTTGAGGGCCCTACGTGAAACTTTGAGTGTTAGACCGAAAAAGGAGCGAGCAAGGTAGAGGGTGAGCAACAGTTCTTTATCTACTCAACATATACCTCTTCCTTATCCGCTTCGGTGTCGATCCAAGCTCTCTCGTAGCCAAACTAATCTGGCACTGCGTTTGTTTCTCACTTGTTCACTGCGATACATGTCGCGTTGACGTTGTCAGGTACATTAAAATAAAATGACGTTCTAATCGTTATTTTTTAATACTCAGTGGTTCCATCGGCAAAATGTATTTAAAAGGAAACACAATGTTTGAAAGCCCGAGAATCCAACCTGAATAAAATTGCTGTCCGCCCCATTTCATGAACACCAACGATCAAATAATTCTGCCCCGAAATTACTAAGAAAGCACGAATGGCTACAAATATAATGCCTACTTGTTAAACATGCTGCATGGTGTTTGGATGCCTCCGGCGCAGACTTAGAAAGTACCGGTTTTATAGTGAACGTCAAACTTTGGTGTAAGTCCTCAAGAACGTTTGTGAACGCTTTCACCTAAATGCTGAATTTAGTCGCACTTTCCTTCGCATAGGCAATCATGCGCTTCTCGGCTACATATATAATGCGTCTTACGTGAAATTTATGCCAGTGTTCACACTAAAAGATGAAAACGTTGCCCGATAAATAAATTTAAAAAAAAAATTAAAAAACTCTCTATGCAATAACATCTGTCACGCGAATTGGGAGACTTTAAACATGAATATGTGCAGGAGAAGGAATTAATTTTCGATCTTCAGTGCGACTGGAACTTCAGAGTGAACAAATGAAGTTAATGCTGCGCGATAAAATCGAATTAAAAACTAATCAGTAAAACGCGTTTTGTGGTTCAGGTAGATTTGCAGTTGTGCACAAATTGAATTTTTTTTTTCGGTGACTCAGTGGTTAGGGCGCTTGGCTACTGATCCGGAGTACCCGGGTTCGAACCCAACCACGGCGGCCGCGTTTCGATGGAGGCGAACCGTTAAGGCGCCCGAGTGTTGTGCGATGTTAGTGCACATTAAAGATCCCCAGGTGGTCGAAATTATTCCGGAGCCCTCCACTACGGCACCTCTTTCTTCCTTTCTTCTCCGAGTACCTCCTTTATCTCTTCCCTTACGGCGCGGTTCAGGTGTCCGCCGATATGTGAGACAGATACTGCGTCATTTCCTTTCCCCAAAAACCAAATTTCAACCAATTTTCAGTTTTTTCAGATTAAGAAAATAGCGCCAGTTTATTCGAACGAAGGTGTACCGTGAAATTGTTTGTTTTAGGTGGCAAGCCCAGCAATGGTGCAAACTAGTCTCGCTGCTTTCCAATCAAGAGGTAACTGAAGGCATTGCGCGGAAGGACTCCGATTTGACAGAAACACGCTACTTGGCTCATTCGCTCTTTTCCATATCCGCCGAAACACAGACTATACTACGAAACCAAGGTTAACTGTACTGCTTAGGATGCAATTTCCAGTGCGCACTGCTTTTTTTTTATTTATTTATCCGTGCCTCGGAATATATACATAGACGTTGCCACCGCATACGAACACAAAAACGTTCCCGACTAGACTCGCACAAATATTCGTGCTGTTACCACTAATACAGCAGGGCTTCTGTAGTAGCATAAAGTGAGGAAACAAAGAAAAGCACCAAGGTATGCGTGCACGACTTCTTTGTATTTGTTCCTGCGTATATAAACTAATTGAAGCTCAGCAAAGCAGTATGAGATATATTACGCTATTATACAGGGTGTCCCAGCTAAATTTAGGCAGGGTTTAAAAATATGCCGCGGCACTCTAAAACGACGCAACAAAATGCGTGTTGCTGGCTGTTCTATGAAGCGACTCACACTATTTTTGTGTTGTGCCTAATTGCATAATTAGTCGAGATTAATTAACCAATTTCGCAAGCAACGAAGATAGGCGAAAAAGTCCAATGAGAAAGTTGTAGAACGGTCCGCGAAACGTCCAATTAACAGTTTATAACTGTCCATCTATTACGTATTGGCATTTTCTCACTCTCTGCAGATGCCCGCGAAATACAAAAAAAAACACGTGAGATGCCCGCTTGCGCGCCGAGAATGCAGTGCTCTCAAACGTTCCGCGTAGGAACTAACAGAACATTTAGCCCGATGTGCTGCTGCTTGAAAAGGTGACAGTGCTGCGACGCAGGCGCTGGCTGTACGATTTGCGCGAACACAAGCGATAAGGACTGTGTCTGCTTGTCGCTATCACGCGCCACAAGGGAAGCATACCACTTGCTTATATCCCACAGCCAGCTGCTGCGTCGCTGCCCTGTCACCTTTTAAGCGGCAGCACACCGGGCTAAATGTTCTGTTCGTTCCTACGCGGAACGTTCGAGAGCACAGCAATCTCAGTGCGCAAGGGGCCATGTCACGTGGTTTTTTTCACGGGCATCTACAGAGAGCAAGAAAAGGCCGATACGTAATCAATAGGCAGTTATAATCTATTCAACTGAACATTTCGCGGATCGTTCTACAACTTTGTCATTGAACTTTTTCGCCTATCTTCTTTGCTTGCAAAGTTGGTTAATTATTCTCTACTATTTATGCAATTAAGCACTATACAAAAATAGTGCGAGTTGCTTCATACAACAGCAACCAATATGAATTTGATCGCGTCGTCTTAGAGTGCAGCGGCATAATTTGTATACCCTGGCTAAAGTGAGCTGAGACACAATGTATAAGCCCAAACCTTCCCTGCCATTTTCTCCTGTGTACAATCTCCGCTAGTGCAGAGCGTGTGTCCGAAGTTTCCAGTCTTTCCTCAGATTCCTGATTCTGAAAAATTTCTTTATCTGACCCGGATTCGGACATATCGAAACTCTGGTCACTGGACGCCTTAACCTAGAGTAGCTACCGGTTTAATTAAACGTACAAAATTGGTCATTTCCCAGACACATTTCACGGTGCAAGCCGGTTGTGCACATGACAGAAAAACAGCAAGACAAGAACAATTATGAAAGCCGGCAAGGGTTGCTCTTTTTTGCCGGAACCATTTACGACATGCATCTTACCGGCACTGCGATTGCTTATTGCCACGCTTTCTAGGTACCCTGCTTCAATCCGGCGTATTTACTTTTCGTGCATGCCTCGTCATTTAATCAAGCTCCACTTTCACCACAATGCGCGCGTGCCTTGGAGGTTTTGCTAACGAGACAGCTGAAGCGTGCTACGGCCCGCATAAACTCTGGCCATATGCTGCATCGCCTACAGTAGTCGTTTTCGAGTGCCAACTACACCAGACTCGAGTTTCTTTGGTCTACGAAGCGCAAGTTTTTCCGGTAAACAGGTGAGCTGCAAACATCGTTACATCGCTCTCGTTTGAAGTGGTTGCGCTTCCAAGCAAATAGTGAAGTTATTGAAGAAATGGAGAACACTCAAGTGATTCGCACGAGGCATAACATACCGTGTTTGTTCTCTGCAATAGGCAGTCAATGTGGAAGGTACAGTACGTTAAACGGAAGGAACGTGCCGGAAACCAATTCTTCCTGAATGTGTCTCTTGCGTGTTTACAAGCCTCTATTACGTCCTGCGCGTCTCTCAGTGTTCATAATTAGAATCCAGCGCAAACAGACGAGGATTTAATGAAGAGAGGAGGAGGAGAAGGAATTTAATGGAACAGGAGTAGTCTGCCTGGTTGTCGGCCTGGCATGCTACTCCACTTAAGAAAGAGAATGCTAATAAGGATCACTCAGTGGTTGGCCAAGTGTGAAATACGCACGTTACTTAGAATACAGTACACAAAAGCGTATAGTCAAATGTTCTAGGGGAATACCTCAAGGTGGAGTAAATTTGTAATAACGGAGCAAATTACTCATTGGCATCCACCCAAGCCTTGCCATACGGCTGCAAAGGGAAGCCAATACTGTCTTACTTCGAATTATTGATCAATTCGCTCTCACCCTACCATGGGCTAGCCATTCCAGTTAGCTCGTTTGGTAGAGTGACTGCTCCGGTGAAGCGGTGGTCCCGGGTTCGAGCCCTGGAAAAGGGCGAATTTTTCCTCAATCACGAAGTTTCTGGGGACATTGTTAGCTTTAAACTGTGGCCGTATAGCTGCGCTTAGGTTGATGCCAATGAGTAATTTGCTCCCTTATTACAAATGCTTATGGTGTGCGTCCTTATGCCCACTTTTGTATTCTTTTCTATAAGCAGCGCATACATTTCAAATCAACAACAAAAAAAGAAATCACATAGGAGCTTTGTGCCGCAGCTAGTTGCTTAATTACGAAGGCAAGCAACTTAAAGCAGCGGTTTTGTATGCATCCCCTTTCTATCGTCCTCGTCTTTTTGCACTGAATTGTAACCATGAAGCCACTTCAACTTGCCCAGTTAAGCATTATTTTGCAGTTCTACGAAGTTCGCCGGTTGGCTTAACGCAGAGTCTACCCGATTCTTCTTTTTTCGTCGTGCACATATTGGTGGTCCTTATACCTCCTGTTTTGTTTTTCTTTGTTACGCGTTTTCATTGATTTACTCCAATCGGCTCACGGCCGTAATTGCAAATATTTACCTACTACCGTATTAGAGTCATATTCGGCAAACTGAGCACGAAAAAATGCGGGGACAAAAACCAGATCAGACACATCACCTATCGTATGTTTATGGTTTCTTGGGATTTAACGTCCCAAAGGTACTCAGGTTATGAGGGACGAAGCAGTGAGGGGCTCCGGAAATTTCGACCACCTGGGGTTCTTTAACGTGCACTGACATCGCACGGTACACGGGCCTCCAGAATTTCGCCTCCATTCAAATTTTACCGCTGCAGCCGGAATCGAAACCGAGCTATCGTATCTGTAAGCTTATTTTACGTCCTCGTCTCTATTTCGCGCTGAATTTGCCAAACATAAACCCAATACAATTTGCCCAATTAAGCATCCCCGTATTAGTCCTCATACACCTGCAACAGTGTGGTTATCGCGTCAGGTAAGCGATTATTCCAAGTGTACACTGTCTTCAGTTCACTGTATGCCGTTCACAGCCACAATTGGGTCAGATGGCATTATTGAGCACGTTTCTAAACAGCACACAGTTATTTGCCTTACACCAACAAATAAAGAAGCAAGCTGCCGGCAACGTCGAAGCAAATATAAATTTTGGCTTTTTACGCATTATTCTAATGCATGTCCTACACCAGCATCGAAACCAAACACGCGAAATGCATTGGAGTATAGTTCAGTGTGGCAGTGAATTTTGTTGAACTAGTAGTCTTAACAATTTTTAAACGTCACCTTCCAACCATTAAAATTATTCAACTTGAAGAAATGCGCATTTTGTAAGCTTGCTTGATCTGTGAAATGCTAATTGTAAGGCCTTTAATGATTTAATGCAAAATGGAAGAATAAAAACCTCTATTCTGTGCAGTAGGACGTGCAAATGTCACAGTCTTAGACGATTGCCTGTCTTTTGCCGGAATCAGACTTAAAATTTTGTTGCCCGCGCTTTCTGGACTCACTAGTAGGAACTTCGAATGTAACGCTCGCGTTTATTCTTCGAGGTCTACTTGTTACATCGATGTACGACCCTATACTAAGCTGGAGGTGGCAGCTTATCTTTGAATTCTTTGCTTCTGAGAAGCAGAAAAAAGTAACAATCAAATTTAATCAAATGTTAAATTAAAAGTTGCGGGAAGGGGCGTAAGAGCCTGAAGAGAAGAAAAGAAGATAAAGTATCTCAAATTTTAGGAGAAGCATAACACAGTCTACAAGAGCGTTCGTCTTCAAGATCGAAGCCTAAAATCAACATGCCTCCGGCATAGCCTCCTGCTGCGTGACATCTTTATGGCGAAACATTTATCCTTAATGACTTCAACCGCATAGCATATGTTACTTTTGTAAGAAATTGGTAACAGCGATCAACTGTTCTGGAAAGAAATTTCACTCTCTACCTGTCGGAAAATGAATCAGCAGAATAAGTGGGCGGGTGCTTGCCAAGCGGAAGCTGTTGGGAAGCACACATGCGCTTCGCTTCTCTTGTACGGTTCTGCGATCAGGACCTGATGACCAGCTGGTGGTGATGTCTCCCAGAATGAAATTAAAAAAGGAGTAACGAAGGTTGCTTTTCTGTTTTGTTACTCAACGTGAAGCCGGGCAGCTTAATCATTCATGCGCAACAAAAAAGGGGGGGAGGGGGCCTTGGCATCGCAACAACTCTCCAGGCACCAGTTGTCGAAGGTGCAAAGTCATCTGCACATGAGAACGATTTTAGCTTAGTTAAAGCTCCGAGCAAATTGTCTGCTACGTCGCGCAACGAAGACAATCAAACACAGAGCACACGAGACCACTTGAAGAGAGTACCTGACATTCTAGAAATAATACTGGAGCTATTCATTCAAGCGTTAAGTTTTTCGACATTAACCCGCAGTTTTCCGTCCATTGGAAATTTAACCCTTTTTTAAACAAGCTATCGAATAACATCTTAATACTTTTCATGTCGGTGCGGGCGTAAGTTTTTATGTTTTTCACTGCGTCCCATGGAACATTTTTACTTGGAGTGACTATCTCTTGCGCTTTTGCTACAGAGTCGCACACATTTGTTTTTTTTTTCTTTTGGTTTCAAAGTGGGCTTCCATCAAGCAGGTCGTTTGAGAAAAAGGGGCAATATGCTCTCTCGCGCACAGCGGATTCGTGCCCAGAATACCACATCCGGACATAACGCTTCAGCTCAACAAAGTGTCCTTGTGCAAAGCCATTAAAAGAGCTCTGAAAAGACGAGCCGAGGGATCCCGCTGTGTTTCGCCCCACAAGCAGCTGGAAGCCCGGTAAACTCTCGCTGGGATGCAGAAAGACATATCAAAAGCAGCAAAGCACTGCAACAGCAGGCAACATATTGATAAAAGAAAAGCACGGTGCGTTAGGGGCACTAGGTGCGCAATAAAAGAATGAAAAAAATCACTTGAAAGGAGTCCTCCGAGGAATTTCGTATGTTCACTACATTTCTTGAAGTTGAATTTTCTTTGAGGCGCAGATTTGCCGATACATTTAGGGAGAAGACGTAAAATGCGCATGTGCTCCAGAGGAGAAGTATTTTGAGTGTTTGAATGTCTCAAGAACACTCAGGTCGTTAAGGAAAGCTATATAATATTCCGGCAAGAAAAAAAAAAGACTGCTACCGCAAATGTAATTCAAGAAGTGAGCTTCACATATTAAACGAACGTCAGCTCCAACTCAGCGCTACAGTGTTAGTATTTCCTCTCAATGCCCTCTCCTCTTTCACAGCTCGTGGCTCAGAGTTCATTACATCGAGTCATTTTCTACTAAAAGACAGTTTTCTATAATTCGATGCATAAACGTCTAAAACATCAGGAAGCACCAAGTTGTTGTGTGCAAGCGCTTGTTGTATTTGTAAAAAAATAAATGCAAAAAACGACATAAACCGATACAAAACATTAGTGGTGATGCTACCGGAATTCAGACCAATCATATCGGTTCATAAATTTATATTACTTTGCCTGGTTACAAGAAAACGCTATTCATTACCTGCCGCCTTTGTAAGATTGTGCTTCTGAGTGCCTTAAGGCTGCAGAAATCCCTGCATTAAATCTTCAAGGATTTTTTCACCCACGTAAAAGCGATCATCAAACTTCACAGGCCCCAAAAGCTATCCTGTCTGAAGAAAACGCTGGTTTTTAATGGCTCTTGTCAACAGATCCGAGGTACTCACTGGAAATATGGCGAGAATACAGGGTTCACGTCAGAATGCTGCTCCCTGCGTTTCTACCGCAATTTTATTCCGTGAGTGCCTATCATAAGTGGCTAAGCAACAGCGAATCGCTAGGTGACATTTGCCAAGATTAGGCGAGAAACGATTTATACACGCAGTGCGTATAGATATGTTCCTTTTGCAGTGATGAGTGAGCCAGAATGCAAACATCCCAAATATTATTACTTGAAATTTCAGCTCTGCTTTGTTGTAAATATCGCCAAGATCAAGTGACCGGTGTGGTGAGTCCGAGCTTAGCTGAAATCTTCACTGACTACTCTCATGTTAATGTTCCTTTTTGTTTGTAAGCGGACAGCTTTATATGGCTACCAGTACCAGGGCAGTTTTCTCCATCTGACCGAATGGTCACCAATAGCAGGGATGAACGCCGAGGGAAGCCGGTATCGGTCGGGGGGGGGGGGGGGGGGGGGGGTAGATTCGGAATGAGCGAAAGAGTTCACGTGGGTTAGCTGGGAGTAACCGAATGACGGCATCAAGAGGCAGATGAAAGCACCGAGGGGAAAGGGTCTGAATATTCGGGTGGGAATGGGGGTAGTCGGAGGCCCAAGCTAGGTCTTGTGATTTATCGATGAGGGACAGAAAACGATTGTGCGACTTCTCGCGTCTGGTGTTCTGTGACCCTGCTAGTGACATTACAAAGAGTGCCTGCACAATGCATAGAGGGGTCTTTCCGATCATAAAGGGAAGAGATTACCTCCTTCATCTACCACTCTCTGCTTTGTCACACGAGCAGGGTCATGAGAATCGGCCGCCGCCTTTGGCTGGAAGAGCGTCCTTTGACGGGGAAAACCGCAACATTCTCAAGTTGTATCCAACTATAGTGCCGAGAGAGGACACCACCCCAAGCACCGACGCCACATCCTCTCAGTGCTGAGCCGAGGCGCTCGCAGTACAACCTTTGTTGGCCGGGTTCGTACGCCAAAATCGTAGAGTGCCCTTCTAGAATGCCTTTCTGCATTGAACAGTTCTCTAAAATGCCCCCGAAACGTGTCCGCGCCCCAGAAGAATTGGAAAAGCGGCGTCGCTCATGCGTCTATAAAGGCCGACGCTATAGGCTTCCTGGTGCGTGCGTTGTACTTCAGTGATCTACAGACATCTGCATGAATTTTTTTTTTGTTCTGATAAACAAACCTCTCTCTGCAGTGCGCGACAAATATTTGCGGCCTTATTGTGGTATACTTCTAAATACACACAATAACAAGAGTTGATTTTTAATTTCGGCCGTGCTCGTGATATACCGGGTGTGCCAGCTATAAGAGAGCCGGGCTTTAAAATAAGGCGAAGTGTCTTAGAGGAGCGAAACCAACTGCATGCCATTAAGAGTTGCATCACCAAGACAGAACTGTTTTTTTTTTGCTCTGAGAATTTAATTGCTAAAGATTAAATAGCTAAGTTTTAAAATATTTCGGTCGGGAATAAAATGTCAACACAGAAGTTGTAAATTCCTCGAAAATATGTTGCTCCAAATTACCATGCGAGCAACTTTTTTTACCGGCCGCAAAGAAAATAATCTGCAAACTACCTGCGCTACCACATGACAGCTGTGCTGATTGAGCGTCCGATGGGCATCGACGGAAGAAAATCCCTGAACAATATCTCTTGTCCCGTGCACAAGTACTGGGCGAAAGAGACGCGCCAGCAGTTGTCACATGGCAGCTTTTTTATTAAGTGGGCCTTATTTTAAACATGGTAAAAGAATGCAGCGCGAAAAAAACAAGCACGAACAGAAGTGGACAGGACAGGGCGCTGACCACTTCTGTTCGTCCTTGTTTTTTTCGCGCTGCATTCTTTTACCATGTTCACTGACCAACAAGCCCAAACAGCCGCTTTAGCTTATTTTAAAGCCGGTAATTCAAGCTGCGTAAATAGTACTTCAGTGCAAACATTACAGCTACAGCTGTTCTTCATGATAATTTACAACCTCTAGAAAGATAATTTATTCCAAAATCAAATATTTATATAGTTAGCTAATTAGCTCACACTAATTAAATACCGCTGGAAAAAAATGACTGCAGGCTAGGCCTTGCAAACCTCAAAATCACCCAAGTTCGTTACACTCGGCTAGAACACTGCTTTTTTTTCTAAACCTTTGTTACTTTTTGCTGGGACACCAAGTGGAGGCGACGCTGCACCGTTCATATGAGCTACGTTCGGTTGAATTGATCATTTTCGGAAAAGCCAGCGCCGTCTGTCGTGCAAACAGGGAAGCTCCGCCGTTACTTTTGGTTGGAAAGGGGCTCTCGAGCAAACATGTGCAAGGCGGCTTTCAGCAGTTCACGTGCGCTTGTTTTGTTGTTTTAGTGTTGTTTCTTTGATGGAAACGTGCGTCTGCCAATGAAATAGGTTGACAGAGGAGGAGAACATTCCTTTTTCGTTTTTAGAAACTTGGTGGAGCAAAGACTTTTCGCGTTGTGGCCTGACTGACTGACTGAAAAACTTTTTTTTCGAAATATATACAGGGAGCTAGTGGAGCGGTCCTTAAGGGTCCGTTCCTTACAAATGCTAGGTGGGCTTCTCATTACAGCAGCCCATTGGCGGTAGCTGCTGCTCGGGCGCGCCCGACCAGCGCCTTTTGGCTCGCCAGGTCAGAGCAGCCGAGCAGGGCCGCCTCCCAGGCCTCCCGGGCAGGGTTGGGGATAGGGGGAAGATGCGGGGTTGATTGGCATGCCCACACCATGTGGTGAATGTCCGAAGTATTTTCCCTGCAGTGCGGGCACTCCCCTGTGCACGCAGGGTCGAAATGTTTGATTACTGCCGGGCACAGCAGTGTTTTAGTATAAAGGCGAAGGCGTAAGTGTTCCTCCGCCTTCGTGATGCCCTTGCTGGGCTTAGGTAAGATTGTGTGGCCGAATTGGTAATACTGGATGATTTCCTTGAAGGCAAAAGCCGGATTAGAGTCGGAGTCCGCATCGGGGGGAGGCGAGGGTGATGCCCGGAGAGTGAGCGCGCGGGTAGCGGCGTCGGCCGCTTCGTTGCCCTCGAGACCCGTGTGCGCGGGAGTCCATACTATTGTGCGGGACGCGGGTGCCCCGAGATAATTACCATGTTGAAAAATTTGGTATGCCAAATAGGGAATAGAGCCCCTTTCTATGTTCCTGCAGGCCCCCCGCGAGTCGGTAACGATGACCCGCGAGTCCTGATCGGCGGCGGCGAGCGCGATTGCCACCTCTTCCGCATGAGTAATATCTTGAGCTTTGAACGTAAGGCTGTTCACTGCGGTGTTTTGGTGGACGACTGCGGCTGTGTACCAACCCCCATGATGTGGGCCGGTGGCGTCCACGTAAAATACTCCGTGTTTGTTTCCATAGTAGCGTGCCAAGGCTTCTGCCCGCGCGAGGCGCCGGCCACTATGGTCGTCTCGTGTCATGTTGGCCGGAAGAGGGCGTACGTTCAGGGCGTATCTCCAGATTTCGGGGATGCGCACGCGCTCTTCCGTTAGTGTTGGATGGTGGATGTGAAGTCGGGCAAGCAGGCGGCGACCCGACGGCGTCTTTGAGAGTCTTGTGTAGTGGTTTGTCAAGTGTGTTTCTCGTAGCTCCATGAAGGTGTTGACCATCCCCAGGCCCAGGAGGCGCTGGTTGGACGTGGTGACCGGGAGGTCGAGGGCACGCTTGTAAGCCTTACGGAGAACCACCTCAAGGGCTTTCTCGTCACATTTGCGAAGATGGAGGTAAGGAGTCGAGTACAAGACTCGACTGGTTAAGAATGCGTGCGCCAGCCGCAAGGCATCTTTCCACCGTAACCCCCCGCGGTTATTGGAAACCCGGCGGATCATGCGGCCCACCTGGTCCCCCACCTTGCGCAATTTGGGCAGTGTTGTGTCGACACGGTGGTGTTTATTGATAAAGAGACCCAGTACTCTGATCTCCGCGTGTTCTGGGATGGGTCCGCTCGCTAGGGACAGTTCGATTTTGGTAGTGCACTTCGGCGAGGGTCGAATGTGAACAATTTCCAATTTGGCCGGGGAGCATTCAAGGCCACAGCGGCGGGCGTAAGCGTCCACAATCTCCGCCGCTTGCTGCAGGTTGGCTTCAATGTCTCCTACCGATCCGTGCTTAGCCCAGATGGTGATGTCGTCGGCAGATAGCGCGTGCTGTATGCCCTCGACACTTTCCAACTGCGCCGGAAGTTTCATCATTGCCAAATTGAATAGTAGAGGTGAGAGGACCGCGCCCTGCGGGGTACCTCTCGTACCTAATTGGTAGGGGCCGTGTTCTTCATCTTGTATCCGGATATACGATTGCCGGTCGGAGAGAAATTTCCTAATGTACTGAAACGTGTTGTGTCCACAGTTGGTTTGGGAGAGGTGCGTCAGAATTATGTCGTGTGTTACATTGTCGAAAGCCCCCTTCGAATCGAGGGCGAGTACTACCTTGCCATTAAGGAGGTATTCGACGGGATTCAGAATTTCGCTGTCTAGTTGAAGCAGGACATCCTGCGCGGACCGGTGCGGGCGGAACCCGAACGTGGTTTCTGCGAATACATTTTGGTTTTCCCAAACCTCGGACAGCCTGTCTCACACCATAGTCTCCATCAGCTTTCCCGCACAAGACATGAGGGAGATGGGGCGGAGGTTGTCCGTGTTTATGGTTTTGCCGGCTTTAGGAATGAAGGTGACCAGGGCGGTCTTCCATTCGATTGGGAGGGGTGCCTCACCTTGCCAGATTGAGTTTATATATGCGAGGAGTGTCTCGTAGGCCGGGTCGGGAAGGTTGGCAAGTAATTTCACAGCTATTTTGTCTCTTCCCGGCGCCGTTCCTCGTTTCATTTTACTCAAGACCGCCTTCAGGTCGTGGAGCCGGAACGGTTGATCCAGCTCTGCGTTCTCAGAACCTGCATACGAGTACGCTGGCCCTCGGGGGTCCTTTTGGATGCAGAGGTATTGACCGCGTAGTTTCCATGCTAATTTAGAGGTATCTCCGTCGAAGCTATGGATAGCCCGTTGGAGATGTTTTTGTGTCTCGGCTCTGGTTTTAGTCGGCTCAATCAAGGCGCGAAAGAGACGCCAAGTGCTCCGGCTAGACATATGTCTAGCGGCCGTGTTGCACCGGTCCACCCAATTCGATTCGGCGAACTGTGCCTCGTAATCAGCCGCTCACTGGGTGAGCTCGGCGATGCGAATATTGAGCTTCCGATTATGTTTCTGGCGGCGCCATCTGCGGACGAGGCTGCGCCGCGCCTCCCAGATGTGCAGGAGGTGGTTGTCCACCTCCGGCGTGGCCTCCGATAGTTGCATAGAGAAGGAACCAGCGAAAATAGACGCAAGACAAGAACAAAGGAGGCACACACCACAACGCTGGACTTACAACTGATTTATTGCGATGAAGAATCGCTCATTTTATAAGGATTTCCTGCCTGCGCACCCACCCTACAGACAATACACTTCGCGCACCACATGATGACATGCCTACTATAACGATAAAAACTTGTACTCCTTTTCAGTGATAATCACAGACGGCTCACTGACGCATTTCTGTTTATTCTTTCTGATCATGAATGCCTCCAATAGCTCACGCTCACGTTTAGATTTCCCCCGCCCGATAGTTGAACTTGAGTTTCTACTGAACGAAGGTGTGTAACCAATTCTTGTGACTACGCGTGGTAGCCTTGTTCGTGAATAGAGGCCGAATTAGTGTAGGTTTGCCGGAACTTTGTCCAGACGGGTAGGCGTGCATGGGCGTGGGATCTTGCCAGTGGTTTGGTTCTGACGCTGGTGTTGAGTATGCAATGGTCACTGCCGAGGGTTTCCTCGGTGTCGGCCCATTCTACGTGTCTTATGTTTTTGGTGAAGGTAAGGTCCGGACACGTGTCCCGAGTCACGGAGTTACCCACCCGCGTTGGATGTGCAGGGTCGGCGTGAAGGGTCAGGCCCAGCGTGGACGCAAGTTCCGCTGGCTTGCGGCCGCGCTTCTCTTCACGAACGTACCCCCAGAGTGTGCTTTGAGCGTTGAAGTCGCCCACAATCACCAGGGGGTCAACGCCCGCAGCCTTCAGGGCGCGACTGAAGAGGGCTGCGAAAGTTACATTTTTTATCTTGGGAGAACAATAGATGTTAAGTATATGTGAGGGTGCATTTTTTTTCTTAAGCAGAAGAAGAGTGTCCATCACATAGGAATATGCAGCATTCGATTCACTTCCTGCGCTGGTTGTGGCCTGAAAAACGACCATGTGTGGCAATACCTGGACTCCTACTACCTCATCGGAACGCTGAATGACCAAATGAAAATGTGCATGAATGTGCGCTTATGCAGAGGCGAGTGTAAAGATGCACTTTCCTAATGCGCACACACGTTTATGTTAGCGCTTCCTTCATAGGGCAGGAGTTTCTGCTAACTTCATGCAGCACCTTTTGCCGCAGGCCAGACTTAACTGATTAGTAAGCGACCTGTTGTACTATCTCAAAGCCGGCTCGTGCTGATACGGCGGAGCTTTGCTTTGCGTGCTAACGGGCCGCGGGAGTGTTAGAATGCGCGGATATACGCGAGGCTGCGCTCTGCCGTGCTCCCGCTGTTCGGATAGCACAGCTTGATATTGTAGCATTTATGGTGAATGATCATACTAGTATATATATGATTCGGTTTTTCACTGAATACGCACGTGTGTCGATGCCAATACTCTTCTAGAACGACCGAGCTGCGTAGACTTGGCAGCAAGCGCGAAATGTAGCAGGAACACCCGTTTCGAAACGTGCTGGATGCGCGCTTTACTGGCTCCATCAACGGCTTAGTCTTTTGCGTCTTGTATCTCGTCGCGGCTTTTATTACGTCGAAGTCTCGCAGTTGCAAAGCGCGTGGTTAGTTTAGACAGAAAAACGTTGCAGTTACATGGCACTTACAGATCACATCAGTCGCCGCACTACAGCGCAGGAATGCACGGCCGGCTCATGTTTTCCAACCAAAACCAAATCACCTACAGAGGGCGCTGGCTGCGGCTTCCCCGCGCATGCGCAGAAACTTTTCCGAAAATGGTCAATTGTATACAAATTATTATCGAAAGTGCCCACTTCGACAACCAGGATCAGTTTTCTTTTAAATATGCATTCATGCATCCGCAGTAGGCGTTATCACGTCTAAGGACGTGCCTATTATTGTTGTTGTTGTTGTTGTTGTTGTTGTTGTTGTTGTTGTTGTTGTTGTTGTTGTTGTTGTTGTTGTTGTTGTTGTTGTTGTTGTTGTTGTTGTTGTTGTTGTTGTTGTTGTTGTTGTTGTTGTTGTTGTTGTTGTTGTTGTTGTTGTTGTTGTTGTTGTTGTTGTTGTTGTTGTTGTTGTTGTAAAATATTACTGATTGATTGATTGATTGTCATACTTTCAAATATGTTATAAAATCAGAAGAAGTGATAAAATAGTCTTTCCGCTCTCATAACTGTGAAAGGGTAGAATAATATGCACAAAAAATTAACTGACTGAAAAGGTGGTTTCGTTAAAATTTCACCCTTCCTCCGCAATGACAGAGAAAAAAAAAGGCGGTCATCGATTTCAAATAATTGCTCCCGTTCCCGCGATGCTCTTTCATCGCTCCGACTTGGCACCGACCGCGGCAGGGTTCCACTTCAAAAACCTATTCTCGCGATCTCTGCAGGCGTCAAGAGAACCCCGATGGGCGCTAGCTTATCCGCTCTTTTCTCCTGTCAAACGCACGAACCTGACTCATCCATTTCACAACGGCCACCCGCCACTTCTTGCCGTATGGCGGGCACATCCCGGCCACAAAAATCCGGCAACTGCTTAAAATTTGATATTCCACATTGGTTGAGTCATTTGCAGGGTGCTTGGTATATTTAGTAGGTACTTGTATTTCCTATACCAGACGAGGCTTTCCTTTTTTGGATATAAAATATTATGAGTGCGTTTTGATATGGAGCCTTTACTGAGTAGTTAAGGGCCGCACGTGACAGTTTCGAGCTGAAGTGACTCTCCTGATGTCTTACGCTCTTAGGAATCTCCTGTCAACTCCGTCTACCGCTATGCAGTTTCAAGTGACAGTAGTTATTGGTTTGCATGAAGGAACGCAGGAAAGTTCACTTAGGTGTATCGTTAAAATTAATTGACAGAAAATTGGCTGTTTTGTTTCAGGCGGCACGTCCGCACAGAGTTCATTATACGCCGACAAAAAGCGGGTGGAGGCCTACCGAGGTTGCCCTCCTCCTGCACTGCTGCAAAGAGTGTTTGCGTACGCAAAGCGCTACGGCGCTGCGTGCGTTGCGCTGTCCGCTCCGAAGTATAGTTTTAGTTGGCCGTTCCGTAGCGCCTCTCGCGCGAACGCGTGAACAGTAGCGCCATCTAGCGACAAGACGTCAAAGCAGATCAACGCTCGGTCTGAAAAAAATTCATTCGTGATTACTGATAACCAGGGTGAGTGCATTGCGAGCCTTTTTTTTTTTGTTCCAAGAAGAAAAACTATCCAAACCGAAGAAAATGTAAGAACTAACTAAAAGCAAGAAAACTGCTTCGCCAGGTGTCGTCGCTGCGAGGAAAACACACGGCATTTAGTTAGGCCTAGGAGCTTGAAAAACAGGGAGTAGTTATCGCTTATACCGCTGCATGAGGGCAAGCGTAGGCGAAATAAAAGCGATCCGCTACCATTTGAGCGAGCCGTTGCGTCGGAGAATCCAGCGGCGACATGTATTTATTCCGAAGCGTGCGAGCAGGGCGCCGCCATCTTGTCAACGTTTGCGTACGCAAGCCACGCAAGCGCCGCAACGCAAAGCCCTCTGGCTAGCGTACGCACGCAAGACGCAGGGCTTGCGCTTGCGTTCTGCGCATGCGCACTACCGTCCCCGCAAACTCCTTGCGTACGCTAAGCCGTTGCGTACGCACAGCTAAAACTGTCTAGTAGCGTGCATTAACGAAAGGAATGACAAGCGCACGGATTTCAGTCGGAACATGACAGTACCACACTTGCAGGTACATCTTACGTGAGCAAGTAAATGAGGATGATTATAATCCCTCGTTAAACGAGTTGTTTCACGTAAACTCAATTTTAGCTTTTCCTGGCAACCTATAAGCCCTAAACTTTGTCCCTCGGAAGTTCGTTAACCGCGAGGCCGTCTCTCGTGGAAGCGCTTCGGCGGTTTCATCACGAAAGAGCACGAAACCTTGTCATTTCGGCCGGCTGCACAGGCCTGGCCACCTCTCCGCCGCACTCTGCGAGGCGATATCCATCACAGTGTAGCACACGAGAAGTGCCATAGTCGTCTTTTGTTTTTTTTTTTCCATCTGGGTCCAGCGAGAAATAGAAGGGTCAGTTACCCTGAGTGCTCGCGGCAGCTCCTAACGTTTTCATCTTTGATGACCAACGGGCGCGCTCAGCGCCCCCGGTGAGGCGATGATCGCACCACACCCTGTTTAAGAGCGGCGCCGCCGAGGCTTTCCTTCTGTTCTTTTGTTCTGCTCGCCACATAACGCATTTCCGCGCGGTCGACGAAGTAGGCTGTAAATGTATGAATCATGCAGTTTATGGGTAAGCGGCGTGTGACGTTGGCGAGCTGCCCAGCTCTTTACGAGCAGTGTCACGTGATGGACCGAACGCCTCGCACAGTGGACAGCAGGATAACCAAGCCGAGTGTGTCTTTTTGTCGTTTTTGAAGAGAAATTTATATCCGTCGCGTTTACAGCGGCTCTTACCTGCAAAGCATTCAATGTAATACTTTATAGCTTTCGAAAAAGTGGAGCGAACATTGAGCACATTACTCAACTTTATCCTTACGGATTTATTCTCGGTTAGCTTAAAGCTCAATATAGGTGTCAAATTTTTAACATCTTGCCTTTTTAAGCTGTGACGCGCTTTTCTGCCGAGGAAGGCACTTTATTGATTAAAAGTGTCGGTGGGTATAGTGGTGCTGACTGCAGGGGCTCCATGCCCATTCGTGAATAGCTGTAATTGTAATTTTCACGTGCGATAGATTGCTTTTTTTGTTAGCGGCATCCTCACCAACCGATTTGGGGTAAAAACATTTCAGAATGCGGCATGGGAAAAGCGGTAGCCAGTTATTCTTGAAGCTGTGTCTTTTCTCCAACCGGTAACCATCCGCCAGCGGTTTATCGGCGTCTGTGTGATAAGCATATTCATTGTGCAGTGGAAACTTTGCGTGCTTGAACGGGCTAACACATTACCTGGTACCGCGTCTAATCTTTGCGAGAGCTAACCCAGCCGTAGTTGACTTTCTTCAATTAAGATAAAGCCCTCAGAGGAAACGGGCTTATAGCGGTAATTAAATTACTGGCAGTTCAATTACATTATTAAGTTACCTTTCTGTGTAATTCTGTAATGCGATAAATTACTTTTCAAGTATAAGAATTTAGTAAATAATTACCTAAAGTAATTTAGTAATCAATAATTTAGTAATTTAGTAAAGTAATTTTGTAATTTTATAATTGATTACTTAAACTAATTATTGACTTCGAAAGAGATAGAAATAAATTTAATTTGCACCCCTAAAAAATTACGGGGGAGAAGGCTATAACCTAAACCCCCAGTCATTCCCCTAACCGTCGGCCGGAATCCCTTGGGACTCGGCGGCGGTCAGGGCGAGACCGATGACTTTGCTTTGTTCTTCTGCTTCGTGGTTGAGCAATAAGCTCTCCCAGGATTGTACATTTCTATCCGGGTCGTAAGAACTTTTGTTCAAATCGACAGCTGTTCTTTGTGCCGGAAAAGCTCTGGTATCTTCTATGCCAAGTAGGGCACCTTGAAAGCAGAACAACGCACGCGAAGGATGCATGGGCCAGTGTACGGGATCAGCATGCCTTCCGGAGGCAGAAGCGCGTCTATCCCCCAAGTACCGGGATGCATGGCCCTGCTCGGGTCTACGAAAGGGCAGATGGCGAAGTTCTCGACGAGTCAGGAGAGTGCGCAGAAGCGCTCCCACGGCTACGTCAAGAGCCCTACCCTGCCCGGTTACATGCTCGTCATGCTCCACGGGGAGGCGGAAACGCGCATTGCGCGAGCACTGGCGAGCGCAGGCTGCCGGTGCCGACTCCACGAAACTATAAACGACCTGCTTTGAAGGCTTCAAATGGTGCAGACAGCTCTGGGGCAAGCAGGCGTCGGGTTGGCCGCTCGTTTCTGTCCTTAAAGCTGCGAAAGCGGCGAGTGTTTGCCGTGGTTCCCTTGAATTTGTTTTCTTCATAATTTTTGTCTTTGTCGTGGCCCTTAGCTATGGGGGAAAGAACAGGGGGGCGGGGGGATGCTGGCTGAAACGGAGTTTGGCGCAAAGACCTCAGAATGTGCGCGATTCTTTTTTCAGAAGAATTTGCTGTTTCTTTTACTCTGTTTTATTTCCGAGAAAATTACCGGGGCTGCTTTAAAGTTGACGGCGTGGTGCCCACTTCAGGAGACCAAACATGATTGGATTTTACTGTCACTGAGCTAGTTACACGGGAGGCCACCGCAACGGGTAACGCTGAATGTGACCATGAAATCGCTGAAGTGCCAACAAGCGACACGAACAAAGAATTCTTCGTTAACAGAAAGGCGCCACTACACGGCGCATTGAACGATTAACTTCATCGCCGCATGAAGGACGGAAGTTAGTGATTTTACGATTTCTCAGTGGTACCGAAGATTGAAAAAGCTTTTCATTCAAAGTACTGCGTTGCACTCGTCTGCTTCAGCAGAGCGGCTGTTCATCATTCATCACCCAACAACAATTTCTTCAATGCAGGGCAAAATTTTAAATCTCTTGCTCCTGCTGTGAAATACCTTAAGTAATCTGAAATGCCTGTTAGAAGCTTCCTTTTATGCGCAAAACCAAGAAAGTAAATTGGACTAATTACATTACTTTTCGAGAGTAAATGCAATGTAATGTCACCGCTGTGGCTCAGTGGTTATGGCGCTGGGCTGCTGACCCGAAAAACGCGGGTTCCATCCCGGCCGTGGCGGTCGAATTTCGAGAGGCGAAATTCTAGAGGCCCGTGTACTGTGCGATTTCAGTGCACGTTAGGGAACCCCAGTTGGTCGAAATTTCCGGACCTCTTCACTACGGTGTCCCTTATAGCCTGAGTCGCTTTGGGACGTTAAACCCCCATAAACCAATTGCAATTTAACGTCATTATAAGAGCTTAGATTTGGACTAGATGGCGCATACTGCTTGAGAGAGAAAATAATAGCGCCCACAAAGACGAACAGAACAAAATAACGACGCACAAGCGTTAATTTCATCTAACTTGATTCGCTGAGAAGCCAGCGAGTAGGGAAAAGTTCATTCTTCTATATGCGGAACTTTTGTTTAGTGCCGTGTTGAAACCTCCTGAAGCACCGAAATTGAGCAAAATTAACAACTTTGATCAGTATATCAAAAAAAACTTTAGTCGCCAATTTTCTGCTTGCCTACTTTCAATGTGTTTTTCAGCTCTTGGCTGAACGTGTGTTTCCTTTAAAGAGAGAGAGAGGTCTGCCGTTTCTTCTTCATAGAGCGGTGTGACTGCTCGGACCTTTCCGTTATCTCTTAATTCTGAAGAAGGTCGAGCCAGCGATTGAAATTGATGTAAATAAACTACCGTGTAGCTGCGATCCTTTTGCTCAGTATTTTTTTGTTTGGCGCAGTCGCAGAACGCTAGAAAAAATACCTCAATGCGTAACTAACTCGCCAAAAACCTCACGCTTCAACGCAAACATTTGCGAACAGAGCATGACTTGGAAGTGAGTGATGTACATTTGACGTACAAACGACGGCGCTCGCCCTGCTGCCCTCGCGCTATTACCCCGCGTCCCCCAACATCCCCAGGAACATGATTATTCTTAACCACTACTAAGCAACGGGGATAGAGTCGAACATTTGATATTAAAGAGGAAAGTATACGCCGAACCGCACAAAAATCTAAAGATGGAGCAAAGGGTCATTTTAAGGAAATTGGAATCGAATGCTTATATAAATCCTGTCAAATTCCGCTAAATGTTTCAAAATTCGTGCGATCGGCACTGCGCCTTCTGCGGTGAAGTGGCTGACTTATATCATATGGTATGGGCATGCCAGTAAAACCAAGCTACACCAAGAATCAATAACCCAACAACTGACGACTGGGAAGTGGCGTTGTCCAGCTCACAATCGGACGACCAGCTCTCGCTGGTGAACCGGGCAGGAGTGGTGGCAAAAGCCAATAAGCTCCTGTAATGAGGGCCCACCTAAACGTTATATGCATTAAACGTTTCTCTCTCTCTCTTTCTATGCGCATGTAAGTAGTGTGAATGCGGCGCATGTTTTCACTTAGCTGAGTTCTGAGTTATTGTTTACGGATTGTTTTGTTTTGCCAGCAAACAATTGTTTCTACTTTTCAGCGCATTCGATGCAATACGAACAAGAAAAACTAAATATAAATTGTTTATCACTTTCAGCACCGATCAAGAAAATCGAAAAGCAGCAATATTTTTCTTGGTGAATACAGCGAAATATTTATTTCAGGCATCGAAAACGAATGTAGTCGTGAAAAGCAGAGGATTCTGGAGGAGCCCATTATGGCTCGATGCAACTCATTTAGATGCGCATTTTGGACTGCTGTTCGCTTAAATCCCAAATACAACGTATAGAAGCATTTCTTTTTTGGAAAAGAAACAAGGATCCTTCTTTGATGCCGTCATAACTTTGCGTTTCGCGGGAATTGATTTTTCTTGACGTTTATGGATGATGACCTCCATATCGCTGCTGGCGTCTTGTTTCCCGGTGATTGATGAATTGCGTCCACATTGCCACCAGCGGTTTGGTCTCCTAAGGCTTTTTGAGATGTTTTTAAAGCCTCTAACTCTTCTCTGTAGCCATGTGGTAGCTAATTTTTTGTACACGCGAAATCCCACATCGAAGAAATTTGTGCCTGCCCTATCGGCTTTAAAATGACTCGTGAGTGAAACAAAATATGCCATAAATCACTTAATCAATATGTCGATACAGTTCCAGACGTTTCTGTCACTGGAGCCGTAAGTGAGAGTGAAAGGTTCGTTATCATAATTTAAAAGCGCTTTCTCCATGCACCACAAAGGCACTTGCGACCAACACCGGAAACGAAACCTCAATCACCAGTGAGCCCGCTTGAAAAACATGCTGTGTATGGCTTGTGTATGTTAGCATAAATGCATATTAAGATGCGTGTCTTACCCTTACCTTATTTTTCATATACCGAATACACGAACCTCCCCTCATACTTTATGCCTTTACTTGATGCAGAGGTACAATGCGTGGTTAGTTCTTACCTTTAGACTCGTTTTTACCGAAGTTCACTACCTAAAAACACCTTCTTCATTTTATTAAAAGCAGCAGGCCCATCTAGGCCAAACCAAGTGGATTTCAAAGCGAA
The DNA here is from genome assembly GCF_052857255.1 of Amblyomma americanum. Taxonomy (NCBI): domain Eukaryota; kingdom Metazoa; phylum Arthropoda; class Arachnida; order Ixodida; family Ixodidae; genus Amblyomma; species Amblyomma americanum. The sequence continues at coordinate 18,018,580 of NC_135502.1, read as the reverse complement.
AGTGGCGATTTTCTAATACCATTAGCCTTGATGAACGTGCGTAGCTCTACTAAAAACAAGAGGCCTGCCGCTGCTCGCTTCAGACGGCATTTTTGCAGAGCTGTCGCTATCGCAGGATGCTGCGACAAAGACACAGTGTCCACAGTAAGCGGGGCACACCGCAGCCTTCTGGGAGGAACGCTGCACGTCCTGTAGCTTCTAGTTTACGCAAAGGGCAACTTTATTTCGAAAGCCGCTCTCCTGCAAAACCAATGCCAAAGACACCACTGAATAGCCCCAGAATGACAGAGAGCCCAGCAGATATATCATGACGACTAACCACACTTCGCGCTCAAAGAGTACAAATTGCTATCGCCGTGTGCTGAGCCCAAATGTAAGTGTTTTGTGGCCCGCGGACAGCAGCAGACAAGATGGGTCCTCAAGCTGCGTGTTTGAAAGCCGCTGTCCTGAGTGCAAAATTTCTATTTATTGTCTCAGTATAGACATATACTACAGTAATTAATACCGGAAGAAGCATTGAGAAACTCCCAGAGAATTTTAAAAGCAGGGTTTAAAAGGCAAGGAGGCCTGAAAATCTTTCACTGCAGCTACCGGCAAGAACAAAATAGCAACCTACTAGGAATTTATCGTTTAGGAGGATTTAACTTCCAAAAGCGAGTAACGCTGTAAGGAACATCTTAGTGGAAGGCTACGGATAATTTAGACAACCTGGTTTTCTTTAACGCGCCCTGATGTTGCACAGTAAACGGCCTTGCAGCATTTCGCTTCCATGGAAATGCGACCGCCATGGCCGGGATGAACCCTTGTTGTTCGAGTCAACAGCCGAGCACCGTAACCACTGAGCCACCGGGGCGGTTAATTCACTAGTAGTAGCAGCTAATTTCAGTGCGTCATACACTTAAATTCTAGTAATAACATGCAAAATGATATTTTCGATATTTACTCTGAGTTACCGTTCCCTTACAAACCGAAACTTGAGTTGCTTTTACATTAGTCGAGATGCTTACCGGCTCTACAGCAAAATTTTTCTTTATCGAAATCTTCACTCTCTCTAAAGCCTCATCTTAATCACGACTAATATAAACCTTAAATCACGGCCATGCAGTCACGGTCCTTCAACAAACTAGCTGCGAACTGTGAGGCCTCGTTCCCAGCTCTGAAATGCGGCTCCCCTGCTCACGAACCTGCTGGTTCCTTGTGCAATGGTAACACGCTTCTGTCTTCACTGTAATAGTAACATGTAATAGCATGGACCCTGAGAGCCTGTTCGCTTATGTTGAAAGATTCATTCCTCCCCCGGCTGCCGTTAAAGCTCGTTTCTTCTGTAAGTAATAAAGCTCTCGCACCGCATGAGCAAGAATTTTGCGCAAAAAGGGCACGCAAAGATTGGACCAAGACATGAACATTGGAGAAGAAAGACGCCGCCATCTATAAACATAGCAAGAAAGACCTGCCATGTTTCAAGCTGCAAAATCCTCCCGGACAGAAAGTTTAAACCGTCAAACAAAAACTACAAAGCCTTCGACGTTGAGTAAACCCACCCAAACTGTGAACCGGAGGTATTGCGAGATCTGAAAGAAAGTACAACGCTTCGGAGAAGGCAGGTGGCGGGAAAAGTAAGAAAGAAAAAAATAGGAGCAAGTGAGGTTAACCGATGGAGGAAAATTGGAAGAAGCAGGACTCTTTCATCAACCTTCGGCTCTGCGACCGTCAAAGTGAGACGTCAGTTCTGCTTCCGATGTGTGCAGCGATCCCCTGCAGAAGTTCATCTCTCTCTTCCCTTTCTCTCGAGCTGCACAATAGCGCACGAAAATGCTGGCCCGATCCTCTGTGCGGCGGGGAAGCTCCACGCTGGCAGGGTGCGACAGAAGCGCAACCTTGGAAGGGAACAAAGGGAAGGGAGAAAACGGGAAAGCGGGAAAAAGGCAGCCGGATACAAAGGCGACGGTGCGCGCGGCTGTTGGTCCGTCGGGATCCGTGCGCCTGCTCCTTATCGGAGACCCAGCGGGGAATCCCCTTCGGAAATGCCGACCCGACTTTCCCTTTTGCGTTGTACGATCTGGCCCCCCAAGCCGGTTCGGCGGCGCACACTGTGCTCTCATAATGCGGAGTGATAGCTATCAATCTTTCTCTCTTCGCTATTAGTTCCGAGTCTAATACCTCGGCCGGGACCATAGCTCGCTCGCAGAAAGAGTAACTGTTACGCGGTGCACGCTCGCGGGCTACGCACGGGAGGAGTCAGGAGAACATGTGGATTCGGAAGGCGAGTTTCTAATTCCATATTTTTATTTCCCTCTTTCATTTTTTTAATCAACTGTCATCGTTAAGTTGTATCTATTCTAAGCACTGTCTTACTTCATACGGTCACCTGCTGTTTATCATACCTTACCCGTGTAAAGGCTGTAGTGTCGAAGCCTAGGAAGCGTGTACAACCTTTGTCAAGCAAAACTTGGGGAACATTGAAGTCCAGCTTTTAAGTATGACGCGACAGCATTAAAGGGTTCCTACGGCCGCATGGAGGTGCCATGACTCACCCTTTCGCAGACGTCGACACGCTTATTGCAATCGCATACTGCTTTATTACAAATCATCGTTCATATCAATTGGTGATGCTGATTAGTGATACTAATTAGTGAAGTGTTTCTCTGATCTAATTCGCCTCTTGTGCAGCGTGAGGCGCTCGTACAAGGCCTCCATTTACCGCACTGAACGAACGTTTCTCAGTGATGTAGAGGTCGCATGCCCGGCTCCCGTCCTTAAGGACAGCGCTTCCATTCCGCTTGACCATCTTTATTTGCAGCGAAGCTGCTTTTCTACGTCACTGCCCTATCAACCAATCAGGATTTTCTAGTCACTGCTGCTGGCGTGCTTCCAAAAGTAAGGAGCAAAATTGTCACCGCTATTTAGAACTTTGGAGCAGCACCGGCAGCACAGGAGAAGCGATAAAACACAGCTGTAAAAGTCTTGAGAACAATTTCGAAGTGGACTGTCGTTTGCGGTTGTGCACAAATCTGGTATTGTTCTCTCGTTGCTGCTTGCGCCAAGAAACACTGCCGGTTTTGGCGCTGAATGCTCCAGCACAAGTCGCGTATCAGTTCGCTGCATTTTGGCCGGTGCAGCATTTTACTTAAACGCGTTTCAAATTTACTTTACTCAAGCAATCGCATCGTTCCACTGTAGCACAAGTCCAGCCATACGAGAGCAGGCACCGCTCCGTTTCCTTCGCACAAATGTGCTAACGAGCACCTCATATGCCCTTTTCTTGTGCGCTCATATTCGGCCTCGCGTATCTTATTAACGCGAAAGCGTTAAAGCTGACATTCGGAGGAAAAGCCATGCGTGTTGTCGCACTAATTCAGAATTGGTCGTGACGCCACTCCGGGGTCAACCAATATTAGCGAGGTGTGACGTCAGACACGGAGAGTCAAGGTATTGGCGGGGTGCCATCTGCGCAGCAGTTAGAGTGTGTGGAAAGTTTCCACTGCTCTTTGCTTGGGGCGTCGAGTCATGCGACAGGGTGCATGATGTGGTTGTGGAGGTAGAGCAGCGGCGAAGAAGCGCTTCTCAAAACGAAAGTCTCTGAGACGGCTAAGTTCGTACCGTAATTATGCTTGCGGAGTTGCGAAGGAGGGCTAAGTGACTTCTAACATTGGCGTTGGGCTGCTGATTCCAGAATCGCGGGTTCGATTCCGGAAAAAGGGCGGTCGCATTTCTATCAAGGCGAAATACAAAAACAAAATGGCAGGCCGATTCCCGTTGTTAGGCCAAATTTGAATATGGGCATGGTGTGTTTCGAAAATCATGCATCATTCAACCTTGCAGCGCTAAGGTGTTTGTAGTTGTTTGTCATCTTTATAAAAACTTGAGTCACCAGCTGAACTTGACTACCTTCCCCCTAAGTCACGTTATATCGGCACAATCTTCCAGGTATATATATATATATATATATATATATATATATATATATATATATATATATATATATATATATATATATATATATATATATATATATATATATATATATATATATATATATATATATAAATACACCTTGGTAGGTTGCCACCTGCAAGAAGCAGGGTTCAGAGAAACAAACACACACAAGCACAAAACGGCTAAATGCGAGCAATGGCCACTCTAAGTGCTAGCGCACTCAAATGCCGGTGTTCTTTGCAGTGTGGGCGCACGGTAAAGAACCGTAGGTGGCTTACATTATTCCGGAGCCTTCCCACCTTGGGTGTCCTTCATAGCCCGAATGTGTCGCTTCCTGAAGTTAAACTCCACAATCTACAACTTTCTTCTCAGTAAGCAAAAAACAAGGCATATGTCTGTCAAAGCGAAATAGAGGGAGAGAGATACGGAGGAAGAGGGAAGGCAAGGATGTTAACCAGAAAGGTGTTCTTGTTCGCTACCCACAACAAAAGCGCACAATGATATCATAGTACCAGAAGACATAATAATAATTATTGGTTTTTGGGAAAAGGAAATGGCGCAGTATCTGTCTCATATATGGTTGAACACCTGAACGGCGCCGTAAGAGAAGGAATAAAGGAGGGAGTGAAAGAGGAAAGGAAGAAAGAGGTGCCATAGTTTAGGGCTCCGGAATAATTTCGACCACCTGGGGATCTTTAACGTGCACTGACATCGCACAGCACACGGGCGCCTTAGCGTTTTGCCTCCATAAGTACGCAGCCGCCGCGCCAGAAGACAGGGGCTGTCTTGGATTTCTGGATTCCTCCACCAGTGCCACACCCCCCAACGACACATGGCCTAGAAGGAGCTAGTGTTGCCGTGATGTTCCGACAGTATGGCTGCATCCGTCTGTGTTTGACCCCTTTCGGCGGCGGTCTTCTTGTCTTCCGCGGTTATCCTTACATTTTGCCTTGCCTTCCATGCTAATATTCTTCATTCCCACTTGCCTGCTCCTCAAGTGCCACCTTTTCACGGTTTTTCCTCGATGTTGTCGTTCCCTCCGGACAAAGCGGACCGTTTCCGCACCAATAAGTGGCTTGGCAGAGAAGTAGAGCGCACTCTCTCTGAGTACTGGTGAGTAAATCGACCGTGGTTGTTCCTTGCCGCCTCGGGCCCTCTGCAGAAGAGACGGCTACGCCCCGTTGTGTGCCTTTACTTCCTTGTCTCGAGTGTCAAGAGTTAACAGTGCTAGCTGTTAAGGCGAAGCCTCCCGGCCTGAACGTTGTAGTATAGTTGTTGAGATTATTGAGCGTCCGCGATCAGTTTTATATCACCCCGTTATAGTCAAGAGATCGCGTTACCCTTCCCGCGGTGATGACGCGATGACGTGACCCCTGAGCACATAGCCCGTGCCTCGCACTAACTTAGTCGTCTTCATGTAGGCGCGTAGTGCAAAAAGGCTCTCTTAACGCCTTGAAACGCCTCTCATGAGTACATCCTGCTATAGGAAACCAGCGGCCATTGTATCAAGCAGGCAAGTTTTGCGGAGTCTCGGGAGAGTGTAACAAAATACTCAATGCCTTTGCCCCTCGTGTATTTTGTGATAACCTTCTGACAAATGACAAGTTACTATCGCTGCAGTCATCGAAATGCGAGACGAGAATTGAAGGCGCCGACCAAAAGAAATGATGGGATGACGTTTCGGCTCCCCCACGGGAGCCTTGTTCACAATGAGGCGTAACGTAGCTGCGGCGTAACGTAGACAGTCCTCACGTCTTAATTTCACCGTTTACAAAAACCCCACGCACACCGGCTGTTACCTCCATTTTAAGTCCGTTCACTCTGATTGCCGGAAACGTTCTGTGGTGTCATCGCTCCTCCGACGAAAAGAAATGTGTTCCAGAGGAGAAGACCGGAATGCTGAAGATGTGCGCGTACGCCGTGACTTGTCCACCTGCGGCTATCCTGTAAGTACATGTCATGGACTCTGTGCAGCGCCTAAATGGAATGTCCCAGGCTGCAAGCTGATCCCTCTAACCAGAAACGAGCCGCGATTCCCTATGTTCCTGGCATCAGCGAACCTTTGGCGCGCATATTACGGTGCTACGAAGTAAAGACTGCGCATGTGCCAGCTCGAAAACTGACGAGTCAGCTTGTGCAAATCAAAGACAAGCTGAAGAAAGAAAAGTTCCAAGGTGCTGTGTATTTGATACCATGATCGGACTGCCCGTATGTGTACATCGGCTAGTCGGGTGACTTTGAGCGAAGAATACGTGATTACCAGAGTGACGTCAGAAACCGGCGCGCAGATCAAAATGCGCTCGCCGAGCACTCGGTGTCCACCGCACACAGCATAAACTGGGCAGAGACACGTGTGATCGCAAAAGAAAGGGAGAAGAAATCACGGCTCTATCTGGAATCGCTAATTATTCAGACGACTGCGCATACCCTTAATCCGAATGACGGAAACGTACCCTCAATCTCCGCCAGGTGCCTGGGTTCGCTCATGCGTCTTGTATAAATAAACGACACAGCGACGTTACGCTTCATTGTGAACAACGCTACCGTGGGAGAGCCGAAACGTCATCACATCTTTTCTGTTAGTCGGCGCCTTCTATTCTCGTCATGTACCATCCCGACCATATGGGTTTCCGTCAGACATTAGACTTCAATAGAAATGCGACTTAAGTGTACTGTCTGTAGTCATCTAAGCCCGTTATACCTAGTGACACGGGCTGGGGAATTTTATTTTTCAATCTTTTTTCCTGCCCCACCATAATTTTTGTCTGTAGTCATGGTGATTATGCACTTTGGTCTGTGGGTGTGAGATCTGTGGTCTGTGGTTGTGAGATGGGGCATACAGCTTTTACTATTTTGAAAGCCCATGAAAAAAGCGAATATCCTGGAAGTAGCTTTCATATTAGCGAAAATAGTTCTCACTCTGATAAAATATTCTTCGTCCAGCATCAACACTAAAAGCTTTGCCTCACCGAAGAAAAGAAACCGTCTTCAAGACGAGGAAACATGTTTTTCCGAGTAAGTTTTCGTGTACTTCTCGATAAGAGAAAACAAAGCAACACCCATTGATTGCTACCGCCGGCTATGTGTTCTAAGCCCGTAGTTAGACAGTGCAGTAGGTTTATGATGTTCACTTTTTCCTTCGGTACTCGCCTCTCTAGTGATCAGTTTACATTGCGTTGCCTCCTAACGCCCCATTAACTGCATGTCAAGCTTATTTCTTTTTCATGCTGGTGTCTTCATGTAAGCTTTCGTGTCGCTTCCCTAAACAAGCGGGGTTTTTCATTTCCTGTCCCTTGCTCTTCCACACAGTTCCGCATCTCTCGTGTAATTTCTTTTTTTTTTTAACGAAAATTGTTCCGTTCTTGCCCTTCGCTGCACTTGCTACTTAAACCTTGTCGCTTGTGTCTGCTCCGTTCATAGCTTCTTTCTCCCTGCAACTTGAATGCTGCAAAGAAAACTTTATATGAATATATGGCTATTATCACAGGCCCTTTGTCCTAGGTCTTTGAGTCATAGCTTTTGGTCAAGATGCATTTGTAATGCTTCTTTTATATAATTACCTTGTCTCGTAAAGTATGGAATAGAGCCCTCGACCCCGGTCTGTATGCAGGAATTGAATTTCTGTTCGAAATTTTTCTATTTGCTTTTTATTTTTGGGCGATCATAAAATTTCGTGGTCGACTCTGTGCTGCGCCTAATCTATCCCACTGCTGGAATACAGACGTACCTTCTTTGCCAAAATTAACCAGGCTCCATAATTTTGTTCTTACTGGTATATTGAAGCCATTATCGTTTCGCTAATTATCAAAATGAGTTGTAAGGTGAAGACAAGGATTCTTCACACACACCGCGCCTCCATCGCGGCCTCCGTCGAGAAATTCGACTCCATCGAAATTCGACCGCCGAGGCCGGAATCGAAGCCGCGTCTTTCGAGCCAGCAGCCAAGCGCCATAATCACTGATCCACCGCGGCGACTTTGAATCATAAATTTCAATATATAAATATACGATTCGATAAGTATTTACCCGTCTATTCTAAATCTTACCACTGTTTCATTTACCTACATTTGGTTTCCTCCCAACAGCAGTCCCTCCAAAGTGACAGCGGAGGGGTGTTTCTCGAACGCCCCCCTTGTATTGCCGACTGTCCATCACTGGTTTGACAAGATCAGTGTCGCGGAAACAGTCACAAACTGGTCGTCATCATTTACGATCCCTGCAAATGTCGGTTGCGCTTGCAGACTTCTTCGACCTCGGTCCCAGATGTGGGCACTGAAATGGCCAGCCCCTAATTGCAGTGGCCGCACGAAAACAGCTTTCCCCAGAAGACAAGGACCGCAGCAGATGTGCTGTTTATTGCGCTTTCATTGTTTTCCTTTTTTTCGCCTTACTTTTCCTCTGACTTTACTTGGTGCTTAAGAAATGGGGTCCTGCACGGCTCATTTAGGGTCGCATTAGTGAAACAGCGGTATCAATCAACTCGGCCGATGTTTTCCCTTCTTCTTCCTTGTGTGTCTGTTTGGAAACCCGTGGCCCGTTCCAGCGATAGAAATGTGTGGTAGACGCAGGGCATTAGACTCTGGACGTTGGGTTCCCTAATGCTTTCTCGCCACTCTCACGCTCCTCCTCCGGCGCCCCCCTTTCCGGCTTTTGGTTCAATCACCACAAACGACATACGGACAAAGACAAGCGTGTTGCCTCTGATGGACACCGACACCAACGAGCATCGCCATCAGTGCCGCTAGACGGCGAGAAAACTGCGTGCGCTTTATCGACGATAGTGTGAGAGCAGTGTACTGCTCTCCGTATTTGGCAAAAAGTCTTTGCCGATAAGATTCCCCTTAGGCGAGGGCAGCGTTTCTTATCCATCTTCTGGAGGCCTGTGTTAGGGGTGCCTTAAATGCGAGTAACCTGATGAGGTGGAAGTCTTTTGTGGTTGCAGTGCGCGCGCAAAAAGCGAAGGCAATAAAACAGAAAGAAAGGGAAGAAAGCGCGACCGAAAAGCTCTGGAAAGTGCCATGTGCCAGAGTTAATGCACTGAGTCGTTTCTCGGCTTTTGCGGCTCTTTTTTTTCTTGGTACAGCTTTCGTACTAAACGTCACTGCTAACCACTTGAATTCATGAACACTTGGCTCCAACAACGTATAACGGCAAGTTGCCAAGGCTGTCACTGAAAAGCTGATTGAGCGCTCTTCCTTGCAAATCGTTTGCAAGTGTAGAACTGTGTACATATGTCCTAGAGACAGTTGCAACCGATGCTTAATTAGAAAGAGTAAGTTACACTAACAGAATGTGGCACAATCATATACTGCCTTTGTTATGCGTCAAACTATGAGACTGAACAAGAACCTTCGATGTTGTGAAAGAAGGCAGAGAAATTGAGCAGAGTAAAGTGCGCTTGCCTGCTTCACAAAATGGTAATCAGCGTGAAGGAGCGTAGCGACAAACACAGAAGGAAGTCACCATGAATATTACCTGAAAGAAAATACAGCCCTTACAAGTGAAAAACCTTGCATAACTTGCGTCCGCTGAACCGGCTGCGTCGCTATTCCAATCCTATTTTGCGTATTGTGATACGGTGACACGCTCTCACGCCATTTGCACACATTCAGCAGCCAACAAAAAGATGTAAACTTCGGACGCCTTCACTCACCCTTACGCGCAGCAGTTCGTTGCAGTAGGTCACGTGAGCTTTGATGCATGGTACAATCTACGATTCAATCTGACTTGTGCATCGACCACATTGCTTTCGCAGTTTTAATTCAACGTCCCGACTTCCATGCAGTATAATGCGTCTCTGTGCCCGTGTTGATCTTATTACCACGCCTTTAAATGACGGTCACTTCGTGGTGAGGCTAGCAAACATGCGCACACTATAAGATCGCTTGGCTTGTGCTCTCTTAAGCTCCGATTTTTTTACAGGTGAGCAAAAAATGCTCCAGGCTGCGTAATATGACAACACTGCATAAGATTTGTAGCCGCAGCATTGGTACTGGCTGCGTATTTGCTTTATAAAAAGGAAACACCAAAAGCGCGCTTTGGGTGCTCCACGCAAGCCAGTCTCAACCCTCTGCTTCTATCACCGCAATTCCTTCCCTCGATATCCCTCGATCGGCGAGCATGAACATTAGGCTTCTGGTCTCGTGGACGTCGAGTGCGTGGCGTCCGTTTTCCATATAATACGTCCCTGCGGCAGCCCGCCACAAACGACGGAGCGCAGACAGAGACAAGCGATGGGTGCTGCACTGACAGCGGCGAACGACGTCATCAGCGGACATCGCTTCCACTACTGCGCCGCGAAACCCCGCAGCGGCCATCAAGAGAACCAGGAAGAGGAGCGGGGCTGGCGGAGAGAGCGGTGATGAGGCTCCAGACTGAAGCTCTCCGTCAGCCCCGCCCCTCTTGGTCCCGCATGTATTGCGGTTGGCCCCCATTTTTACCGTGTATATTACCGTTTACTTGTGGACGTTGTTGGCCCATCGAATATTAAACAGCCGGTAGGCCTGGCAGCTAACTGCGCACGCGAGGGTATCTGATGATGTAGGATTCGGCGCAATCAGTGCAGACTCAGCATAAATGTTCGTACAGAGGTGCGCGTTGACATACATCTGAGAGATATGACAACTCTGAGAGGTGCGCTATGGCGCAAGGACGCTGCTCGTGGCATTACTGGGGCCATATACTACATTAATTTCTGTCTTGATTGTTAAAAATCATGCGTCTCCACACTGAAAACTCCCTCGAGTTGGGTGCACGATGTTACAGGATTGAAGCGAATCATTTTTCATAGGACGCTACTCCTGTTGGATCGTAACAGGAGCTCTACGCATGCACCGATTTTCGGTTTTCCATCGCCCAGATGGCATCATACGGCTCGACGGCACTCAAGTCGCTGTGAAGACACCGCGACACGAATCACTAAGCTCGACGTCTTTAGATATTCGTCACTTTACCTGGAATCTTATTTGAGTTAATTTCTCATCGCACCTTCCCTTGTTTAATGCCATCTCACCAGATCCCGTCGAGGATGCTCAAACCACAGGCATTGTGGTTTAAACATTCTCCTAGCATGCGAGAGTTGTGGGGTTCGATCCCCAGTGGCGCCGAGAATCTACCGTCGATACAGTGGGTATACGCTATCCCCTGGTGGTACTCGGCACCTTTAAGGTGCAATGCGTGGAAAATGGGTCTTTAACCTGGCTGTTTATTGATGAACACACCTTGTGCCCGACGCCCTTTGGTCAAAGATGCTCTTGCGCCTTAAAAATAACCTCAATCATCATCACCATCATCGTCGTCGTCTCACTAGAGTGTACTGGAATCATTGATCTCCTTTGTGCATGTACGAGTTAAACATTCTCGTTTCGGGCTTCTCTCTGCAGCAGTAGTTTGCGCTCGTCAGCCTCTTGCGCTTCTTTTTGGACACGCCTTTTAAAAGTTTGTAGCGTATCTCGTCGTCTACAGCAGATGCAAGAAAAGAATTCATTGATTGAAGGGGCAGCGCAATCTAGTATGTTTTATAGGTAGTGGTAGTTGCCGCATTAATTGCTGCGGCTACCATTGTTGACCAGCAGTGCTACCAGTTTTAACATGCCAAAACAAAAAAGGGGGGGTATACAAAAACCAAAGTAAAGCGCGACGCGCGATTGCGCGCAGCAAGCGGACACCGATACATCCACCCACCTCCCCTAGCGGGCACGATTTTGGACCAGTCCGCGTGCGAAGCACATGACATGCGAACACCTTCCGCGCAAGCGTGTTTCGGTCGTTCGTTGTCATATGGATAACTCGTACACCAAGCGCTATGAATGTAACTGAAGGAGTAACTGGCACTACCGTCTGTAATTCGTGGCCACCGGGAGGTATACGGAGTTTAACCGCCCTGGTACAGCGCTCGAAAATATATACTCACGAAATCACAGGGAGAACCAAATGCACTAAATACCTCAAAGCACAAAAATGAGGCAAAAAACATCAATCAGAAACAAGAAAATCTCTTTCGCTTCTGACCGCGTATGAAAGATTCATAATGCAGTTAAGCAGTTCAGTATGTTTGTCATCATTTAGCAATTTCTTTAACATCCCCAAACCACTATGATTCCCCTCTAATGCTCGAGTGGGCTATGCGTATAATACGCCACATGTCCCGGAATTATTGTGTATGTGTCCGACATATGAAGGCGATGTCATATCAGTCTTTACAAATCTCAGAAATAGCAGATCTAAAGATAAAGATTGCTTTCAAACCAAGCTTTTTAAATTCGTTATTAACATATTGGCCCCAATCGTAATGCATATTTATAATCTTGCGCTGTTGTCTGCCACACCTCCAAGCCCTATACACATAGCTAAAGTCGTTGTCTTCACAAAAGTGTCGCGAAATGGCATAAGGCGGATATTACAGGCCTCCTTCAAATCAACCAATATTCTGCAATGGTACACAAAAATTAAGTTACGTGAAAATCAACAGTTGTCTGTGAAAATATTCCATTTTATCTCGGTTTCAAGGAGTAAATGTCGCCAGAAATGGCATTGAATAAAGAAAAAGATAATTTATGCATTTGAAGAAAGAGTGCTTATGCTCGTTTATATATATATATATATATAAATATATATATATATATATATATATATATATATATATATATATATATATATATATATATATATATATATATATATATATATATATATATATAAAGATATATATGAAAATTTGATCGCGGGTAAGCTACTGACCTCCTTGCCAATGTTTTACTCCTAAAAAACTCGATTACTCCGGCATCAGAGGAGCCTGCTTTTCTTTAATACATCATACTTGAAACATCGCAAACATATGGTCTTCATTAAGCGCACTATGAGAAACTAAGAACTACTCCAGTGTGGTTTACATCAAGATGGCATTCTGGGACCCTTGTTGTTTGTTATGTACATTAATCATGTATTTATCTCTTCATTTTCTGTGCGCAAAATAGCATATGCTGATGACGGAACAGTGCTTGTCTCAGAAAACACAGAAAATGATGTAGTAGAACATCGTAATCGATTCTTAAAATAATTCCGTTAATGTTGCTTTAAAAATTTCCTGCTTCTAAACAGCAAAACAACAGTCGTATCATTCCATGCTAAAAACGTACGGTGCGTAAAATTTCAGCCTTTCGTTAGGAGACAGTAAAATCTAGATGTCAACTGTGTAGGTGTTATACTTAATGCATCGCTCAATACCTGCCCGAAAATCAAAAAGATTAATAGCAACTTGCCTTTCCAACGGCACAAACTTCCGATACAAATGAAGTGACTAATCTACAGATGCATTAATATTGGAAATTATAACCTATTCCGTCAAGGTCTGGGCTGCAGCAACCAACTAAAATCACTTGAAAATACTACCTGCACAAAAGCGAGCAATTAGATTAATAGAGATTTTACCATGCTGTACTCAAACAACTGGCTCTCTCTTTAAGCTCATTATCGTAAAGGTCACTGCGTTAGTCTCATTCAAGTTTATTTCTTCATAGAAGCGCCATCTCAGCCAAGATTGAAGTTTTATTGTCAGGTTACAACCTTACTCGTTTCTGATCCTGCTTATAACATACAGCACAAAATCCCTTGTTGCATTTCTTTCTGCTGCGCTACACATCGTAAGCAGTAACTGACATGTTTTCATGCACTGGTGATAATAGAAGAAAGAACTATAATTAAAGAAAAACACGGCTTGCCAGAATGTTTGTGATGTCTGAAAAACGACGCATACCTGTCGATGGCCTCCGTGATTAAACAGCGCTTGATTATAATTAAACATAATTACGACTAATGCCGTAATTCAACATGATTTGCATGCCCAAATTTTCGCTATTTTGTCCTTTATTTTCCTCCACGCGAAGTTACCTAAATTAAAACTCTTACAAAGCTTACCAGCAGTTATATGCTAGTAACATAAGAGTCTAGACATCACGCAGAATAAAAGCAGTACAGTTCCTGTAAAGGGCCGCAAAACCTGGGCAAATGGCGGATCGGAGCATATGCTTACGGTGCGCAATAAAATTTACAAATCATAGTTCCACTTTCTATGCCATGCGACGAAAACAGAGTATAACGTGTCTAGCGGAAATCGAGATTCTTTTTTTATAAAGCGGCTTAGTTATTTCTTGTGCTCGTACCTTAGTCTGCCTTTTCTCTTATTTATCTTGTTTTATATGCTCCTAGCACAGGCGAAGTTAGTTTCATTCGTGGAGACAATGTCGGCAAATCTAGGCTCCTGTTAACGTGCCTCTTCCTCCCCGTCTTTCATGACTCATTTGACCCATTGCCACCCATCATGCATGCGTTATACGCATGTTCTCAAGCAAACGACCGCATAATACCGATTGCTGAAGACTATGACTTAGTCATGGACGAAATTTTTCACGATGCGGGAACGCGGAAAAATGTTATAAGTTTAATGTAAAGTATTGAACCTCGAGGAAACATGCGTGCTCCATCATTTGGAAAAATACCAGCTGACTTGCTTGCAAGGCAACGTCGAAATATTTTTTCTGCCAATGCGCAACCCGCAAAGATTTGTGCATGACTTTAGATGCAATTTTTTTTAGTCTGAAACCGAAGTACCCTCCCGATTTCGCTATAGATGAATCGAGAAAAATCTGAGATTAAAGTTGAATAATTTTACCCTCACCTTTCTCGTTGTCGTTACGGCAGACGAAGGGGGGCGCATCTTAAAAAGTGCAACTCTGTATAATTGGTAGCACACGAATAATAGACCTGTTTCTGGTGCACTCGCCAGCATTAAAGCGGCCCTCGTACAAAAACACTAACTTGCGCATGCACGCATGCAGGCACTAAACCACAGACGCACGCACGCAAGCACGCACTATGAAACAGTAGAGCCTGCTTTTGGACAAAGCGATCATTGGAAATCTGAGTCATCCAGGAAAGTTTGCACCGATTTCCATTTGCTGAGAGAAAGTGCAGGTGAAATCACCGGCAGTTTTGTTATTGATCGCAACTAATAAGAACCAAGCTCTACACATTTTTCCGTTCCACCTGTAATACGTGTGTTACATGCACTGTTTATTTCAAAACCTAGAAGGAGCAACGAAGGTCGCGACGTCCCCACAGGCGATGTCGCTTCCAGACAACGCATCTTTGAAACGTAACGCATGTTCTCCCTTTTATTTTTGTATGGTGAGACAGGCAGGGTGATGACATCCTCGCTCTTTTCCTGCCACTTGTACCATATCCCGTGCGGCATCTTCCATCGCGTTCTCCAGCTTTTGCCGCTTTCAGAGCAAATTTCACACTTTGGCGCCCCCGCTCACCTCGATCCGACACCACTCCTTTTCGCGCCTTGGGTCGCGCGTTTTGCGAGCCAGTCGTGCGGACGGCGTCTCGAAACCGAGAATGTCTACGCGTCGTTTACGGGCCGCTGCAGGGCACGACCCCGGGATGGTTCCCCGCCCCGGCAGAGAAGCGAGATGAAACAGCCTGGAAGGAAAAGCGAAGTTTCAATCCGTGGCTTTGGTCCTCCGCTGTCGCTATCTTCACGGTCTTTTCGGTGCTGAATGCCCGCGCTGATGTCTTTCCTTTAGGGAGTTTCTTTCAGAAGCAGTGGCATGGAAAGTACACCAGCAGGTAATGAAGCCGCTGTAAAAAATACAAGTCAAATCTTCAAAAAGAAAGCGTCCTCAGAAAAGATCAAAAGAGGACCTTTCTTGCAAAAAATTGTTGAAAAGAGACCCCCCCCCCCCCCACACACACACACGCACAAACACTAAAAAAAACGATGATCAGTTTTGGAACGTTGCTCTCGCTTTTAGTTTTTTCTTCATCTTTCCTTCTTCACCTTTAAGTAAAATAAATAAATATATCTTCAACGAGAAAAACCTTCAAATGTATGGTTATCTTCATCCTGGATTTTTTTTTTAAAGTTTACCTCAAGAAAGCAATGTTTTTTTTTTCAGTCTACATTAGCCTCCTTTTTTTCCTGTTTTTTTTTTCTTGCAACTGAAGTTCGGATGATCTGCAGTTGAAGCAGGAAACGATGTCAGCTGATGATCATCAGTACTGCAAGCGCTGCGCTGTATTGCCAGATTCGTGGCAAAAAGACGTACAGGCCTGATCTCTTTTCAGAGCGGTGGTTCCAAAGATTGTGAACTCTGATTTTTAAAGGACTGTTTCGTAAAAGAATACTGCGCGAGCACTTAATCGTGTCAACTAAAAAGCGGGGCTTTTGACACTATTACACTATGAGTAACGAAAAAGCCTGATACCTTTTGTTAGCTGGCATTAAAAGTTTCCACAGTATTAATACTTCATGCAATATATGTATTTATGCTTTGCTGCTAAAGGCCTTCGCCCCCCCCCCCCCCCTCCCCTTTCAGAGCCTGCTGTTTTATTCACGCAATGACATTGATACGGAGGCTGTTTCGAAGAGGATACTTTAATTTGTCAGCAAAGCGTCAAAAGTATGACTGCATTACAGTGCGGCATACAGACAAATTTCTTACAAATTTTGTACCTCGAGCTTAGCCTTGAAAAAGTGACACAGCGTTCGGCTTAGGAACTATGCGGTACAGAGCATTTTATCTACAGTATAGAGCTGAGACTAAAAGGGTCACCAGAAATGCAACAAAAAGGACAACGAGAGTAATACGAACGACACTAAATAATGACCTCCGCGTCGCGAATTCTCTCAACATTTGGCTTGACGAGCCACCACTATTATCAGGGTGTGATTCTAGAAAATATCTCTTTCACAGACTGCAGGTGCATTTGAACATGCGTCCTAAATACTGTCAAAATCACCGTATAGAAAGTGAAATGTGCAGAAATATGAGAACTGTTAAAAATTTCTGAAATGTGTGAAACAATCCGCAGGACCATTTCAAGCCAGTCTTGCAAAGTGAAAGCAGGAAACTCTTTTCAACATTGACGCCTCCACGTTTTACCGCAGTTCTAGAACGTGTCCGGTCACTGCTCGTTTTGTTTTGTTCGTTTTGCAAGGATGAGGGTTTCAATAAGCTTAAAGCGCGGTAATTTTTTTTTTACATAAACGAGTTCTTATGACTAAGTCAGAAGCAGCATGACTGAGGCCTTGAACCCAGTATAGGGTCATGATGTGGATTAATGATGTCCCGACAAAAACTGCATAATTAAGCATCTGCACGATGAAATTTTTTTCTTTGTAGCCTTGTCATGCCTTTGCAAAAAAAATATGATATATCTAATATCTTTTTTTTCCTTTGGAAAATATTTCGTGCCTGAAGTGAATACTTTCCTCTTTTGGAGTAAATGACAAAACGGGAATTTCTGGAACACGCAGATGGCTGTATCGAGGTTGAGTTTGCAACCAAAACGCAAATGAATGTCATCTGGTATTCGGCCGCACAAAACTACTCCTCAGCCAATTTTAAGCAGTCATTAGTCACATTTAATTGCCACGGAGAGCGTTCAGCGTAAAGGTTGTTCAGACAATTAACACAGTATCTAAATCCCACCAAGATAAAAAAGACTAAGGTGCTTATAAAGATGTGAAAACTAGGAACTAGCAAAACAAGCATAAAAAGACAGGACCAGAATATGGATGTAGAAAAATTCCTAATGTATTACGATCGTCGCTTATGATTAACTTTGTGTCGCCTAGAGGGGCATTTAGTGAACAAAACAAAGCTAAAAGCAACACATACGGCCAAAGTAGAGTCTTGTGCATCGACTTTACGGTCGTGCTCGAACAGTCCTGTGCAGTGTAACAGGCGTTTGGTGTGCGCATTAGTTTGCGCAAACAGCAGGCGCAAAAGCGGACTGCAGAAGCGGTCAAAAACAGTGCTGAGCTGCAGTGACAGTGCACGCAACTTATGATGGCAAGAATAAAACAATAGCCAACGAGCCGGTCCTCCATGTGAGTCAGAAACGTGTGTAAGATTTGGACACTACAACAACAAAAAAAGCATGCAGGCCGCCGAAGCATAACGCCCAGAACCTACAAAAAAAAATGGCGCCGGTGGCTTAGTTTAAGGGGAACCAACCCTTACTGTGTCAGTGAAGAGAACAGAACCAAAAAGTAAGCCCCCTTGACGGTCGCACTAAAATGTGCCGTGCAAAAATGAACTTGCTTTAAATCCAAGCTGGTTCAGGTCAGTCTGAACAACTTTCTCAGGCGGAAGACAAATTGAATAAGGAGGCAGGGAACAGGCCGTGTTCGCCGCATTATGCGGGTCACCGCGTTTCAAGAAGCGGAGAGCGTAACTCACAGAACTAGTGAAGTCATAATGTGCTCTCTTTTCGGGTGGTAACGTTCTCCTTTAGTGAAGGCTTTGAGAAAGCGTGGTGTTTGTGAAACAAAGTGTCAAGGCGGGAAATATTTCGTAAGATGAAAATCCGAGTAGAAGGCGCCCAACTTCCAGGGGTCATTTTCTGCAGGCTTGTGCCAAGTACTTCTGCTCCTATATTTTTGTTTTTACCGGCAAAAAGTTGTGCAATTTTTCTCTTGCTTGTCCTGCGTTGCAACATCTGTTAGCTACGCGCATCAAAAGTGCATTAAAGGTTGGTCCTAGAAGACTGTGCCTGCTATTAATTAAATCAGAGAATGTAATTAAATCAGAATTCAACGAGTAAATTACGTTCTACTCATGTAACACTCATTTTTTATCACGCAAATGGTTTTTAGTATTCTTCCGCTTGCTTGATGTACGGGAACTTCACTATGCAGCTTCTAATATATGTGGCGCACGATGAGTACAAGAGGTAGACGAAGTGTGAATGGAATTAAGCATAGCTGTCGCATAGCATGGCGTCGGCTCCGCGTCATATATATGTTTTTAAGGGGAAAGCTGAGCGGAAACACAAGACAACCCACAAAAAAGAAGGAAAGACAAGCATTGCATCACGCACCAACTACCATACACCAGCAAATCCCAACCGAAGCTTTATATTTCTATTGGTGCGCTCTAAGGAACTACTCTGGGCTTGAGAACTTCAAATGGTGGTTCATTGCAGCCAGTATGAGTCTTTTCCAGTGAGGACACTCAGGTCACTGCTCCTAACAACCGCCACAAACAACACCTTCCATGAATAAGGAAGCTTTATATCAGAGCAGTATTATATCCGTCTAATAACTAGTTTTTGTGTGCGATCAAAAGTAAGTTCAGTACAAAATTGTACGCGACAATGCTAGGCGTTACCGTTCACCGAAAACACTTGCGCGATTGCTCGGCATGTCCTCGGCGAATAACCAGTTACCTGATCAACAAGCAACGAAGAGCTGTGATGGCGCTAAAATTGTTCGCCTGCAATTCCGACATTGAGCCGGCATTATGGACTTCTTCTTTATTCAAGAACACCTGCTAAGTGCTGCTTCAGGTGGAATCTGCGTCGTCCTGTCCATAACAGTGGAGATGAGTTTCGCGTGGCGGCCACTACGGCGCGCTAGGGTCGCTGGATAGTTGCACCCAGCGGCTGCTAAGAGGGTTTTAGGGCTATCGACACAGCGGCACCAAGTAAGTTGAGTGCGAGGCTAGCCTGCGTAGCTATTACGTCAGGAGTTCGTATATACGCATGGAGGAAGGAAAAATTAGTCTTTCTTCCTCCTTGTATACACCGAACCCAACCGAAAGTATGGCTGTGCGACGATAGCGCCACGCTCCTCCTCTAGCGGCGGAATCGAAGGGTTTATCTGGCTCGAGCTTTGACCTTGCTCGCGTCCTGCGCGCGCTTTCTCTCTGCGTGTGCTGCTCGCTCCCGTTACGCCCATCTCCTCGCGGGCGGGCTGATGGCTAGCAGGTGTCCGAATACTGCACCGTGCGCCATTGTAGTCGTCAGTAGGCCGTTTTAGCGATGATCGAAGCGGCGGCGTGGTTGGCTGAAGGCGGAGAAGCGTCTTGCGTGTCTCATGGGCTTCTCAGAAGCGACGCATTTGCTTAAAGGCACATTTCTTGTCAACAGAAATCCAAGCAGGCTGTAGGAGTTATTTAATGCACGCAGGTGCAATATCAGCGCAGTATCGGTCACTACACCAGTGATTAGAAAATAACGCCATAATCATCCATCGCCTGCGGCAGCAGGACAGAGCGCGCCGGTGGGCCCTGAATATATGCTCGTGCACCTACACGGCCGACGCCGTGAAAACTGAAAGCGCGGACTACTGCGGCGGCAAAGGTGGATTCCAGACATGAACTAGCCTTGTGTCGTGCACACGCAATAGCAGTGCGGCTCTTTAGATCACTGAACATGGACAGTAGACCTCGGGCTGCTACGCATTAGCGGTACAAGCCCCATCGAAGTGCATCAAAGCTGTGGCGTGGTGAGTTGTGAGTCTCACGTCCCAAAGCTGTACATACAGTGTGGGCAACGCCGTTTTGATGGGCTCGGGATTAACAGAGATCTTTCAGATATCTGCACGCTAGATATGTCGTCTACGGTACGACCACGCGGCAGTATATAGCGGCTACGCAAGCACGACAATGATAGAAGGTCGTACCATCCGTACGCCCATGCTCAAGCTCCCTATCTTCAACCGCTTGGAATTCATTAACCCGCACCGATATCTCCGTGTGCGTTTTCGGGATTTCGCCCAAATCGAAATGCGGACAGGTTCGACTGACAATAATAATAGTTAATAATAATTGGTTTTTGGAGGGAAAGGAAATGGCGCAGTATCTGTCTCATATATCGTTGGACACCTGAACCGCGCCGTAAGGGAAGGGTAAAGGAGGGAGTGAAAGAAGAAAGGAAGAGAGAGGTGCCGTAGTGGAGGGCTCCGGAATAATTTCGACCACCTGGGGATCTTTAACGTGCACTGACATCGCACAGCACACGGGCGCCTTAGCGTTTTTCCTCCATAAAAACGCAGCCGCCGTGGTCGGGTTCGAACCCGGGAACTCCGGATCGGTAGTCGAGCGCCCTAACCACTGAGCCACCGCGGCGGGTGGACTCACAACCTTTGGGTCAGCAGCCTAGGGTACCAAAGCCAATGAAACACCGCGGAAGGGGAAAAGTAAAAGTAACAGAAAAGTGTGGCCAGTACATAAGGCGGCATAAAGCAGTTGCGCGAGCACAGTATGAAGATACGAAACAAAAAAATAGGCAGTGGCTTAACTTGACTAACCCTGGAATTCAGCGAAAAGCAAGGACGCTTGCTAAGCGTGCGAGGCTCGTCCATGGCAGCTCCACTACGCGCTTGCGACAGCCGTTCTATATATACCGACACGACCACGTGGCTATGACGTGGTATCACAAGGTCTTACGACACGCCCATCGGGTGTCGTCACGTGGCTTCACATCACCCAATCGGATGTTCTTAAGGCCAAAGGTCAACCCAGAGGTTAAAGGTCATGTGTCAAGGTCAGCGGTCAAGGGTTCGACACCATAACTGTACCACACATGGTCATACACGGCTAGCGTGGTTGGGCTGAAGGTCGTTCAAGGTCATTCTGCAGCCTACGCTACGACTGTTTTACCTAACGTAGTGGAGTTTTTCGCTTCAAAAACGCGTGCCGCTGTTTCTTTCTAAGCAATCCCTTAATTTCAGTTTTAAATTGATATACCACGTAGTTATTCACTCTCGACATAAAACTAGGCTTCACGAGAACAGCATGCATTTGCATACTTTGCTTATCGCCGCGCACATGAGCTGCTCTTTCACTAAAGCAAGAGAGTATGCGCTAAACAGGTTTCTTTCACAACGGTAGACGGGCTTGACGTCCCATCTGTTTTGCGCCAGGCAGTGACGCGCAGTGACCGAACGTTCCGCGTGCACTACCTAGGACGATTGACAGCTGGGCGCCCCACCCCAGCTGTTGTGTGCAAAGTGTTGTGCGCGTGTGTTTTTATTTTTATTTTTTCCTTCTTGACTGTACATGCGCACAACCTGGACAACTTTGTTGTTACCCTTTGTAAATAGTGTATATATGACCACTCCCTGTGTCCTTTCTTGCAGTCCCCTCACATCTTTCATTTCACTTCTTCAAACTGCCTGCTATCCTTTATTTCCGCTGCCACAGCTCAGGTCCCGCCGCCACAGTGATGGCAGATGCCGGGGTTAGCAAAAATATTTTAACTTCCATTTTTATTATTATTTTTTAATAAACTCTTACTTTCACAATGGTGTCCAAACGCGCTTAGAAAGCACGCACGCTTCTCACAACAGTGTCCAGATGTGAGCACGAGAACGCGCGCAAAACAAGCCCCCCCCCCCCCCACCCCCCCCACCCCCGCGTCTCACAACAGCGTCGAGGCGCGGGTGTTACCCTGTACTAAGCACCCACTTTAAGAACTCCTTATGAGGCAGCATTCTTTAACAGGAAGCAAACTAGAAATGAGGAACTGTTTCAGAACATTGCCAAGGAGTTTCTATGGGAGGACTGATCGACTCCCAAGCGTTCCTATCAAGCAATTCGCAATGCGTTCATGTTTTAGTCTTCTTTCATATTACGTCAAATAACGTAGCAGAAAGTTCATTAAGAGCGGATGTCTGTTTTACTGCTGTGTTGCCTCGCGTAACGCGAAGCAGTCAAAAGGAAAAAAATAGAATGACGCTTTTTTTCTTTTCAGATGAATATACACCGCAACGTGGAACTTAAATTCAAATATATTTTGTTCGTTATTGTTGCCTCATTGTAATGTAAAGCTACGGGCTGAATAAATCACGTCCGCTGATTATTTAGTGCAGTTGGTGTCCGTAAAAGCTCTACGAGGCATTCCATATAATCACGCTGGGTAGATTTCTACGCCGCGGAAAAACGACAGCGATATGTTTATTATGCAGCTCATCCATTCTTCTCTCGTGCCATCGTTTGTGTGAAGAAGGGTAAGAGAGGAAGAAAGGACGTAACCAAAAGAATGGAGAGGATGTGGTCTCGATTCATGGTTTCTTTCCATCTCCGCACACACCCTCTCAGAAATAAATCCTCACGAACGGAATGGATTCTGGGCGGCTCACCCCACTGTGACGAGAACGCCTCGTCACGAGAACTGTGACGAGGCGTAAGCCGTTGCCGTTGCTACCGGTCTTCGCTCAGACGAGAGCAGCGGTCTTCATTAGGGAGCTACGCAATGACGAGAAAGACACGCAGTGGAATCCTGCGCGAGCTCGGTGCGAATAAAGCAACTCAAAAAGAGCGCAAACATTGCGGGAGATCATACTGGAGAGAGGAGACGAAAGGCAAGGTACAACAAAAAGAAGCTACCCTAACATTCGGAATCATCGAAGCCCAACGCAGCTGCTAATAATATGCCGCCAGAGTGCGCGGGTTTAGTGTGTGGTTACTCCCTGACTGTGCCTGAACCCGTGGTTATTACGATCGTAGTCACGCTTGCACACTATGTTTCGTTGTCATAAAACAAAAACACTAATGTTGAAAAGACACGGAGCAAACAAAATGCAAAGCTTTTTGCGAGTGCGCAAATGCTTTTTCCGATAGAAGGTCTGGAGCTAGGACCGGCACGAAATGAGCCGTGAGGAAGATGAGCCGTGCATACGTACAAAACAAAAAGCAAAAATCCAACGAAGGGTGTAAGACGCGGAGCATTGTTGGAGGGAGATCGCAAGAAAACACCACCGATGGAGACATGCACGAGTTGTGTTCGCGAAAGAAACTTCTTCATCCCGTCTCGCGAAGTGTCTCGCTCGCGATTTTGCCGCGGCCGTTTTCAGCTCGAAGGCGCTGCGCAGTGTTTGGACGACTCGACCCGCCTAGGCCCGAGACGCACCAGCCGCGTTTCCGCTGCTACCCGCTGCTTTGCCTCGTCATGAAAAAAAAAGAAAAGATGCGTAGCAGGGGGAAGCAATAGGAGGAGAAAGAAAAAAGACGCACTCCTTCCCGCACCGGGATTGTGCGGTGCGGCAGGCGGAAGCGAGTTGTGCGGGTTGCAAACAAAGATGGCGTCCCCATTTGTTTCCTTCTGAAGCTTCCTTCCTTTAGCTCGTGCGCGCATATACAAACTTGCGCCCGCCTAGCTGCGTCTCCGGGTTTCTCGTAGCCCTCGCATTTATTCGTGAATAGAAATAAGTTCAAAGCGTCGAGGTAGGGGCATTTCAACTGCTTCATTTTAAACTGTTTCTATGCACAATATACATAAAGATGAATGAAAAGGGCAGCAACTTACAAGAGTGGATAAGAGTGCACGTGAGCGCTAGATGTTTCTATGCTGCATATGTTTTAGGACAAATCAAGAAGTGACGTGAAGTTTGGTGTATTCAGGTGCCTACTACGCATACACTTAGAAACAATGTTTTACTTTGCTGCCTAGGCATTTCTTACATTCGTGCACAAGCATATGGTTACCATCGAAAAATATTTGCCCTCTACCTTAAGCCAAGAATGCATTTTTTTTCGCCTCCTTTTCGCAATAAAATCTCCGACTATTTAAAGGGATAGGAGCACAACTACCGTTGTCGAATAGGAGCTGTGGATGATTTTGAACTACTCTCACATATACTCAGTGTTTGAAGCCGGTGCATGAGTTTAGGTGGAACTAAAGCACGCAAAGAAAAGCGCAATTCGTTGTTCACGGCTATTTGCCCAACACTCAAAAAAACAAATATGTTACTGCAGAGAACTGGTCAGCGTCTGTTCGTTTTATGGAAACACAAACGTAGAAAGTAGCTCATGATGTACGTAAAAGGTAAAGGACGTATTGTGAAGTTATAAAAGTAACAATAGTTAATTAGGCACACTGTTCGAATGAAAAAACCTGCAGCAAGCTCTTCAGAATCCTAAACATTTCTATAGTAACCGCACAATATAGGTTCGTTTCCTTTATTGCTTGTAACTAAATGACGGAACTAAAGCAATTCAAATTCGTTAATTTTGCGCAGTAACTAAGGTCAATAGGCGAATACGAGCTCAATATCGACGAATGTGCCAGTAAACAAACTGCATATATAAGGTTGAGAATAGCATTTTTATGTGGTCTGGGCAATGAGGGAATCAAACGAGATAAATTCTTTATTCATTATATTGTGTAAGGAGCTATTGCGCTCTTGCGTTTTCATCCATCCTTATTGCAGGAAACGGGATAAGTTTCACATAAGGAAACAGAGAAGGAGCAGTTGGCACAAGTGGAGAAAACAGAAGTTTTCTTCGAAGAGACAATGAAAAAAGCTGTGCAGTTGAAAACATGCTACAGAAAACGCTTGTGTGGCCTGCCTAATAGCACTGACGAAATGGGCCGAACGGGAGGGAGCTAGCTAACGTGCAAGGGTCGAACAGGTGCAACGGTAACATGCCTCAGGAAGCTGCATTTGCCGTCATACTAACCAGCTTGCGACGGGGCAGTGGGGCCTATCCCCCATTATGCGCGCCTGGAATGACAGTGGAGCAGTTGAGCGTACTGTACTTCACACTATGGTGGCACCGAAGACGGACTTATTTATTTACTCACTAAATGTCTGACTCACTCACTAACACACTCACTCGCTCACTCATTTATTTATTTATTTATTTATTTATTTATTTATTTATTTATTTATTTATTTATTTATTTATTTATTTATTTATTTATTTATTTATTTATTTATTTATTTATTTATTTATTAAAATATTTATTTATTTATTTATTTATTTATTTATTTATTTATTTATTTATTTATTTATTTATTCATTTTGTACTTGCGAAGCCAAAACTGGGAGCTGTGAGGCAGTCTGTAGTGCAATTTTGTAGATTTAATTTCGTTCGCATGGATTTTTTTACCTGTACCGAAATCCTAGTACAAAACCATTTTTTCATTTCGCCTCCGTCGAAGTGCGGCGGCTGCAGCCGGAATCGAATCTGTCCCGTCAAGCTCTGCAGCCGCTCGCCAAAGCCCCTGAACCCCCACGACATGTCCTTTTTCTGTGGCTAGCTGGAGAAATTGAACGCAAAAACTGCAAAAACACTTTTTACTCGAAATGCAGCAGTGCGAAGGGCGAGGGCCGGTACAAGACACCTTCAGTTTGAGACATATTGTGAATCGGTGTGCTGAAGCGCACCGAGAACAACCAGGTGTTGATGCCTCACAGAAGACAAGGAAAGGTGAATAAATAGAGGTCAGAAGACTTTCATAAGGACGTCAACGATGACACATGAAGGGGACAAAAAAAAGCTCAGTGCCTTTTTAGTGCCATAGTAACCTTGCGAGGAGAGCAAAGACCGAAATTCGCTTTATTAAAAGAACACAGAAAAATTTACAAAGCGATCTCATTTGAGAAATAAAAGTTTTTCAGTACCTGCCAAGGGGAGGTACTGAGCTTCTACGCAACCTGACATTAGAAGCTGAAAGTAACAGGCACACAGCGCTGTTCTAAAGCGAGAATACATGCACCATGTTCGTTTACGACTTCTTGAAGTATACAATCAAACTTTTTTAAGCAACCTGCTGGAAAATATTTCGCGCGAGCTGTGGACTCATGCATAGATTTATTTAGAAAGGCAACACGCTAAGGCGCCTGCATTCATAGATGTAATAAGGACTGAATAGTTAGGACTGGCGCTGCCTAAGCCGCCTATTTCAAGTAAGAGCTAGTAACTTTTTCGTGCACCGCGAACTCAACCGATCTGCCAGTACTTTGGTGCCAGAAGATGTGTAGGCTAATGGTTTTGTGTATTGAGATGTGTTAACGATACGGCATGCGCACATAGTCATTGTCCGGCTTCAGTTAATCAAGCGAGAAGTAACCGTGACGCTGAAAGATTGCGTCCCGGCGTACTGGCAGCGGGTCACAGTGGTGACCTTTTCACCTCTGCAGGCAATGCCTTATACAGCGTCTGTACGGGCACAACTTTGCCGCGTGGCTCTATTGTCTCACTAACACAAAAGTTTTAAACAATTCACGAGTCAATTGCAGGCGCACTGTGACACTTGAGGCTATGAAATCGGGAACCGCGTTTGCGCATGGCGACATTATTGTTAAAAATTGACTAATAGGGCGACCGCACAAACCTAACCTCTTAGACTGTACTATCTCAAGCGCTGCTACTCTAGCGTGTCGTTTGTTCTAGCTTTATTCGATTTCAGGCTTAAGATAATGTGAAATTTCGCGCAGACCTCAGAAGTGGAAGGTAATGAACGGTAATATTTGTCTTCTTTTGTACTTTCGC
Source organism: Amblyomma americanum (assembly GCF_052857255.1). NCBI lineage: Eukaryota > Metazoa > Arthropoda > Arachnida > Ixodida > Ixodidae > Amblyomma > Amblyomma americanum. The sequence goes on along the minus strand of NC_135502.1, from coordinate 17,991,572 downwards.
CCTTTTCTCCTTAGTTTATTTTATGCTGTTTCAATGAAATGCATGATGTGATCAGAATTAGGAGGTCTGTTATGCTTTTACTGGAATCCACGCCGAAGTTCATATGAAATTTCACTCAGGTCTCACAGATGAAAAGAAATCGAGGGTCGTAATTGTTTTTGGATCTTTGATCCTTAGCTTTTTTTATGCTGTTTCAGTGAAATGCTTCATATGATCATAAATAGCGGGCATATCTAAGACACAGCATTCCGCGTTAAGAAACTTTGTTGTTTTATGAAAACACCGAACCACTGTTGTTGATATAGTAACCACGGCCCAACTTGTAAGTTTTCTAAGATATATAACGTCTGCACTTAGCCTTTCTCTTTCGTTCTCCTTTCTTAATTTTTATTATATATTATTTATTAGCTTTTATGTTAGCTACATATTTTTGTATCACTGTATGAGACGAAGTGTACCAGCGTTTATATGTAAACATTGTGGTTCGTTCTTTCTATACCTACTCCAGTCATCGAAAGCGGTAAAAAGAAGGTACTGTTTCTCATGCACAAAACTACGAATTTGCCAACGTTGCGTGAAAGAGGCACCTCAGTTTTACTGACCTTAAAGAATCAAAAGGACACAAGAGCACAGTGTTGCGTTAAAAGCCGCACGGTGCACAGTGGTTTCGTACAGTAATGTCCAAGGCAAAATTACTTTTAATTAAGATGACATGTGCTGTACCACGCGAGTCACAACCTACGCCGTATGACTCAGAACAATCAGAGAGCAAAATATAGTGTGGACAAAGCATATTCTCTCTCTTCCGTATAAACATATGAGTGCAATTAGTGGCGCATGCAGATGAAGTCACAAGAATAGCCGTGACAGTAACAATCACAACCACCAACACAGTGGACTAAATCCATCGAGAGGTGCTGACCTCGCTTGCCATGAAAACAGATTTAATGAAATAATGCCCACATGCACCCGAGGCTAAATACTGCTCGTGTGTGGAACTCCAAGTCCGTAAACAGCAATCGAGCCAAAATTGCCCGCTCTATACAAGTCTTTGTTTTCTTTCGCGCTTACATAGCCGGCGGTTGTTTCGATACACCAGACTCTCTGGGGAAGAGAGGTAAAGCGGGCTACGTGGTTCATTCTTGGAAGGTGAAACAGCGCAAAGACGCTGACGAAGGAAAAGTTAATATAGACTCTGACTGTTGGCGCTGTTTGTATCAGCAGTCGTCTAGTGTGCTGTATGCAGAAGTGCTGGCTATACCTGAATAAATGGCGTCTTTTTTGCTTTTATAATTGACATTTGCTGCATTTCTACCTTCACGCCTATTTATTATGCATTCACGTTTGCAATTCCAGTCACCCTTCCATTTATCAGTATATTTCTTGCAATACAACGGTAAAATTTTTAGTTGTGCCCCGCTTTCTGCTTTTTCGCCGTGCAGCCCGATTTACTCCCCAGTGGGCAAAGCACTTTGTACAGAGAGCTTGTTTCCAAAGCTTGATTACTCGTCTTACGCAGCTATTTGCTTTCCGTAGAGCAAGAGGCGAAGCAGCCCAACGAACAAGTACGACAGGAGAAAGACAAGCCACGCGCTTGTTCGTTGCGCTGCTGTGCCCCTTGTTAATCAGTGAACCAGTAGAGCCAAATTGCCTCTCTACATCATTTCTGCACGTTTGCTCGACGCGTTCATCGATCATCCGTGTCGTAAATAGCAAATGTTCTTTTCTACTTGTCTGTGCATTCAGGGAACAGAAGAGTGCGCAGTACTCTGGAATCGATTAGTGGTTGAACATCAGTTTAGTATACCAATTTTCTTGCTCAAAAAGTAGAGACCAACAGCAAGCGTATTCTAGTTAGCTACACTGAAGATGGTGTTGAGTTGTGTTTAACATTTTAGCTTAAGTCATCCTGTTTGAACTGGCTCAACAGCGGACGTCACGTGTTTTCAAAAGGCACTCTGGATGTAGTTTTCCATGTTTGAACAGGTGTATGAAATGTTCAGCAAATAGCTGCGTATTTTAGGTACGGCACTTGACTAGTTATTTTTAACGACGGACAGTTTTACAATTAGCAAAGGAAAATTCGTGGGATGAGTTCCGAAAAAAAAATTGTTTAGGCGTCGTCAGGCAAGCCAATCGTGTAAATGCCTGAATGTATGAGGAAACCTTCATGGTCCTAGTGCTGGTTTCAATACAGGGCGACTGGATCACTAAGCGGCTCGAGGCTGAATTTCTTCTCGAAATGCTTGCATACCGCATAACATTTTCGACTGACTCTGCATATGCGCTTGTTTTTTGTTGTTTTCTTTGTTGTTTGCTGAGTAATTCATTACACAAAGCTAACATGTGCATTGGAAAGCTCTCTTTTTGTTGCTGTCGCTGCGGTACAAGATACCCAAATTCGTTTACTGTTTCCCTTCCGGTTCTTTAAACCGCCAGAAATGAGGGGATTCTATCGCACCTAACGTGCTTTCATGCGCGTGCCCCTCTTAGTCGTTAATCCCAATAGACACACTTAACGTCGTGATTTTAAACTCTCAGATCCTACCTTGTGAACCGTAAAGTGCTGCGTGCCGCAAGCTTTGAAATCTTGTTCCGCCACATGCTATTACGCCTAGGTAATCTTCAGTTGAGACAAGACAGAAAGATGAGGTTCCTGACGACCGAAAAGGAGAAGGGGGGGGGTAAAGCATCAGTCAGCCAACAATTTCGACGAGACATTGTGTCTTCGTCTGGGCGAGGTCAGGACAATGCACTTTGTCGAAACGTTGGCCGGTGCAGTGGGGCTTCCCTGCTACCGCTTTTTCTTATTGTATCGTGTATATTATCTTGGCAGACTTCGCAAACTTCGTAGATATCAACAAGGCTATAGCAGACTTGAGAGCCTGTTTGCAATAAGTCGGACTTTCAAAGTCATGGTCGCAACTGCATGCACGTTACATAGCGTAGCACTCAGAACATTCGAAATGACGCCAGTTGAAGGTAGTAGTGTTAGTAAGAGTATAATGCGGCTTTATGGTGCTGCAGTTATTTACTCTATGATGCACCAAAACTGAAAATGGGAATGGCGACTATAGCTTTAAAAACGCCTCAGACAGGGAGGGCATAATAGCACATAATATTTGGCAGTAAGAACGAACTACCGGCAATATTTAAGGATCGGTTATATTGAAATACAAGACAAGAGCGCTAATGTCGAATATGTTATAAAGGCTCTAGCGTTTGAGTGAAACAGGCATAGCTCTGATGGCATTCAAAGCTGTGGATTCCGCTATATTGGCGACAGTTCCTGCGTTCACAGTCGTGAGCAGTGGACTGTGCTTATGTTTTATTCTGCTACGCCGTATTGCTCATTTACTTGTAAGTTACGGCCCATTAACTAATTGCACCATGCTTAGCCCAGTAAAGGACTTCAACGCTGCTCTTCGCCTTACCCAGCCACACGGATGGAGCCTTCAAAAATTATAGCTTTTGACAACTGCGAGCACAAGTGGTGCGCATGATCCTCATCAGCCGCGAAACCTGAGAAGCCCCAAGAGCAGTGAATGATTTAGATCGTTTCGTTGAAGCACTTCGTTTCGGTAATTCTGCACTCTTGGAACACCCAAAGATTGGCTAGTTTGCCACTGTGTATTTGATGCTGGTATCATCACGCATCGTGCTCTCACTTCACCTATTTTTTTTAAGTAATTCCTGTTACAAGAAACAAGCCACATATAAATTATAAAACTAGACCTGCACAGGCCGTTCTTTCTGTTTCACTACACATTATTTTGGTTTAAGTTTCATTTGAAGTGAGGTGGTAAACAATAACATGAAAATTACACGAGAATAAGTGCTCCAATTCGTTTCCTTAAAGCCCGGCTGCGTCGCACTGCACCCCATGTCTGGTCAGTCCTCCAAACATAGGGATAGCTAACATTAAGCCCTAATACACAACTCACTTTTACGCTAGAGCTCCGCTGACGGAAGAAGAGAGGCTTCGAGCTGTACATTTTGGTGGCAAATTAACGCTGCCCATTGAGATATCTCTGCCCAAAAAGTGATTCGGAAATGGCGGCGGCAATTTATGAGATCGAGAGTACCACCAATGTAGCGGCGAGGAAAATGTTTTGGGGCTCTACTTACCGCATATTAAATTCGCTGGCTCCTTTCAGGGCTGCGTAAATCAAATCAGCAGCAGCAAACACTGAGCAGAATGGCCGCCATATTACCGCGATGTATTTACATTAATATAAAAGCTCCTTTTTTAGTGCAAAAAGTCCAGTAAAGAGAAATGCGTGAGGGGAAGCATCAGCATGATGTTGAACGCGCGATCTATCTAAGCGCAAAAAATCAACACGTGGTCAACTGCTACGGAATGCTGCATGCCACTCACACTGCCGCGTCACAAACTGCTGCATGAGGAGGCGCAGCTAGTCTGTACATCCCTCAAAGTAACATAATTTCGAAGTCACTGTGTCGACCACATTAGGATGGGGCAGCGTAGGCGCTCTGCACTTTTTTTCTTGAAAAAGCACCGTTTGAGTCCTTTTTCTCACTACATGCCTCTTGCCGTTCTTTGCACACACAAACACACACACAAACGCACAGAAACAAAAGACTGCTATCGAGAGAAAGTGCCAGTACCATGTTAAGTCTGGCAATGGGACAAATGGCGTACGTTCCTTCCCGGTAACGCCATGTCCTGCTTCGGTAAAGGGCACATTGCCTCGTGCCTTTAATTATCCCAGAGTGCTCACTAATGAAATTCCTACAACGCTGGCTGCCTGGTATCGCGCACCTATAGGGAGCCATGCTGGGCCGTCGCGGACAACAGGTGTTGCAATGTTGCAGACGAGAAGCCATTGAGTCTGTCGGCGGTCCAAGCACAAATGACATCTTTCGAGATAGCATGGCAGCCACAGATATTTGGACACTGTCATGTGGGTGTGCGATCAGTCGAACGAGCGTCCCACGTTTATAGGATCGAGATAATCAACGGGATCGTCGCTTTCGGAAGGACTGTGAATGCCGCTACATGAACGTGCATTCTGGGTCAGTCCTGCGTGGGTATAAGGCGAGTTTCAGGGCGCGCCATTTTTCCGAAGCATTTCAGTTCAGGGTTATTTGATAGCAACCAAGAGTGCGCTGAAAAAAGTGGCGTTTTGTTCATGTTATAGATCTTGGCGCTCTGAGGTTGCTGAGCTTCGAGTGACTGTTAGCTGTTGCAGCATGCTGAATGAGGGTCTCTTGAAATGTTCCAAGAGGGGCTTCTTCTATACCTCAGTGTGTCACGAAGTGGCTGAATTGGGGCAGCAGTATAACCAAAATGTTATCAACGTGTCTGTTTATTTATAGAAGACGTGTCACGGGATGCTTTATCAACTGTTAAGGACGTCTTTGCAGGATATCACTCACTCGGCGTAGCGAAAAGTAGACACTTTGAATGTATTGAAGAGTTGAGTGTTTTGTTCAATATAAAACACGTCGCTCGATCGAATTTTGTTTTGATGTGTTCAGATCTATTATAAAGCTACGTAGGGAAGATGATAGCCTAAAATGAATTTAAAGGCCTTAATTATGCGACTTGCACGATATTTCGTTACGACGAGACTTCAACAAAGCAACAAAACTCCAAGCCACTTATACGTGCTATAATAGCGCTGAGCCAGTCGCGTGGTGTATATGTAAATTTTTTTTCATTTTATATTGCCTCCTACTTGCAAAGTGTAAGTCGTGCTGTCATCCCAGTGTTTCTTACCTTAGGTATGCGAGTCATTTGGGCTCTTAATAGGAAAAAAACTATTGGCACACTATGACAGCAGTCGTGATGCGAATCTCCGGAATCGGCAACAATTTAGATAACGAAGTATATACTCGATGTCTCAGGGAAGCCCAACATCCATTTTTAAAACTAGGATTTTTGAGGTAAGGAGAAGCATTTTGCGGCATCGCAATACCAGTGTTTGCGGACGTCAGAAAAGCAGGCGAACCATGCTGACTAGTAAATGGATAGAATAAACACTAATAGTTATCTTTTTAACTTTTAGCGATAGGCACTTGATTGCAATTGAAGATTTGTAGCCGGTTGTTAGTAATAGCCACATAAGTTTTTAGAATTTCAAAAACAGTTACCCTCGCCGTTCTGGCTCAACAAATTTGGACCATTTCTCGCACCATTTTAAAACGGTGCGCCTACAGGGAGCGCAAAGTGACGTCTATCAAATCGCCACACTCCGGGGCAACATACCACGTGACGATCGCTTCCGCCCGCCCACACTGCAGCAGCGAAGTGGCGAGGATCAGGGAGCACCGCAGTCAGTGTCATTACCAGTGTCAATAATGACCCTCATCATAATTTAGTAACGTCCTTTACCATTGAAAAGCTACCACTGTCACTAACTGTCACTATATATCTATCACTAACCATCACTACCTCTAAGTACTACTGCGTCGTCTAATATCTTTGCCTCACTGCCTATGATCACCCATTAGTATCTTATGGTCTGCTGCTGACGTCATGCGAGGTCATGGTTACGTTGCTGAAGTTTCCGGGCCACTGCTGCTGAACAACAACTCCGGATTTCGTTGCCATATAATGCTTTCGCATCAATAGTTTCAACCACCTGGGGATCTTTAACTTGCGCTGACATCGCACAGCACACGGGAGTCTTTTGCGTTGGAGCCAGTCGAGAGGCCCGCGTACTTTCCTCCTCTTTCTTCCTCGATCGCAGTAACAGTGGCCGCCAGGTGACTCGAGCAGTCGTGCCGTCGCGACGGTGCATGCGGCCTCAGCTCACCGCGCTTCCATTATGCTTACTGGCACGTAATAGACGAGTGTTTGAATCCCACTCAAACCCGATGAAAAACCGAAGGTAAGGGAATGGATTGACGGTGTTGGCTGCAGGTGTACTCGGGAAGGGCAGGGAAGCGTGGAGAGCACAAAAGGAAACAGTATGAAAAGAAAAAGAATTGTAGGCGACACTTAAGCCGTGATGACGCCCCAAGGTCGCGTGACCTAGTTGGCCCAGATGCCTCCTAGGTTTCCCTAGGTTCGTCATTCTGAGGTTCTTTCCCCCAATCCAGCTCCCCCTTTCTTCATCTTCCGCCGCTATTACACGACTGCCGCTGACCAACCCAGAGCCTGTTCCAAAGTTCTATTCTTAAAAGGAAACTCCGGCGTTTGCTGTACCCGTGCAAATTTTACTGAAACTTTCAGGGTAAATTCACCGCAGTTCTTTGGTCTGGTCATTTGTGCCATATTTGGCTGGCGGGCGATGTCTTGATGCAGCGCAAATGAATTTTAAGACTTTCAATTTCGTGGATTCAGGCGGGGATATTTCTACGGCGAACCTTGCATGTTTCGCGTCATCGGATGACACGCTCGTTGATATGCGCTCAGCATTTGCTAAAGGAAAAAACTTCGCACTTGATTTTGGTCAGTTCAGACAATTAATGCCCCAAGCCGCCGCTTACCATCGCCACTTAATCCTATTAACGCGCACACGATGAGTTTCCGGACAGTATCCGAGTCGTCATAGGTTGGTGTGTCCCGACGTCATAGTTTGAACAAAACCCAGTTTCGGTTTCGGTTTTCTAGCTTTTACTGTTTAGATATAGTTCTACTCGATATTTTGAAAAACAGTTTTTTGTACTGGAGAGGGGGGACTCTAAAGAATGCGATGCGATATTTCAACTCAAAATGCTCAGCAAAAAAATCCGCAGTTGCCGTTTAACGCTGACCCTTTCACGGTTTTCACACTCGGTAGAAATTGCCAGCTCGCTTTGGTCTCTCGGGTTATCAGTCCCCCTCACATGACCTCTTTTGCCCTTCTCTCCGCCTATTAAGACGTGGACGCCCGGAACCGCATTTGGGCAGGGTACAGGACGAGATGAAGCCGGGGCTCTAACCGTTACTCGGCATTACCGCCGGGAATTCCCAAATTCAAGGTTCCAGTAATATTCGTCCCCCATGCCACTAATCTCCACCCCTTTTTCGCCGCTTCCGGTGAAGCTGGTCTCCCCAACAACAAGGCTTGGTTCACCCAGCCGCAATGCCCCCACGGGACCTGAACTCTTCGGAATCGAAAACAACGCGCCGCGACTTAGTGGTGCGCTCTTCTCACCGAGAATGAGATTGTACGGCTAAGTCACAGGGTTTACTTTTGAATTTTTCCCACCTTTTGAAGCCAGATTCCACCCGCGCAGTCCGGATCCCTCCGGACCTGCCTCCGCATTCTGGCAACGGGCCGCGTAGGCTGCAGCACGCTCACAAAACCGCGGAGACTAGAACTCTCTTAGGGATTCGCCACCCCTACAGAGTGGCACCCCGCAAGCCCACTCCAACTGCTGTACAGGCTTACCGCATATTGCGCAGCTATCGAAGTGTTGTGCCGGGCAGACGCCTGCGCGAGGTCCTTGCTTCAGGCATACCGAACACTTTCTTGGTTGGTTGTTATGGTTGACATCTACGTTATCCTGCTTCGACTAGCGCAACGGTCGTAATAGCGCTTTATGAAGGCTTTGCCGGTTTTTTCCGTAAATGTTGTGCATCCGATTCCATGGGTCGTCAAGGTCTTGTCCTCTATCGGCGTTCCTCGAGTTATTTACGTCCAAATCATGCATGACTATCCCGCGACGACTGTGGCATCCCGCGAGAAGGCAGCCGAATGCGTAGGTAACGACGAAGAAAAGAGGACGAACGTTTTTCCAAATACGCAGGCACACTGGCCGTGACGGACTGAAAGTTTGCGGCTAACAGCATCTATGACCCGTCCTATAATGCGCTTCTGCAAAGCATTTCATGTTGCAACATTTTTAAGAGCGTCAGCTCTTACTCAGCACGTTTCGAGATTTCGTGGGGCCTGATATCACCCTGAGATCACAGTACCACCTGTGGGAGCAACTAGGAAACAGCATATCTCGCATGAAGACTTGTAACGCCATCTACAATAGCACCGTAGAAAACACCACCTGCCACATGCGAATGATGACGTCTCATTGCAGTATGGTGGATAGGGGTGGAACTATGTGAGAATGACGTCAGGGGACGAAATGGCGGTATAGTTTCGGTTCCTGCAATTGAAGATGGCGGCAATTAAAATTGGTTGTGCCCTCCTGTGACGATTCCCCAAGGCAGCAGACGCCAAGGACACCGCAGGCGCCTTCTCAGCGGCACCCAGCTGCACGGGGAAAAAGGGAGAGGGAAAAGATAATAAACGCTCCCCCGCTTTTCAAGAAGAGGGGCCAGTCTGACTCCCACCAGCAACGTGTACTGTCGGTTTACGGGGCGCTCTTCCCGCGCCCTCCTTAGGGCACGTCGGTGACCCGTTTCGGCATTCGCTTCTAAGCTCACCCCCTTTACAATACTATAACACCTCCCATTCCCAAAAGATATCCCACAACAGGACGAAAACTGTCCAGTTACGGGACCGTCTGTGTATGTATACATTCGTTCCGCTATGTATACTCCGGCAACAGGGGCACCCATCCGAGGACCGTTGTGTACCAAATTTGGTAGGCAAATAAAGCTCTATGTGTTGTGGTATAGAAATAAAACCACAATTAAATCATAAGTAAACACTGTATACGTGCAATTACTAATTGAAGCGTTACCATATCGCGCCGCAAGCCGAATTCTGGACCCACCTTGACCCCCAAACGAAGCACGTTCCGTTTGGGATGTATTTTGAGGGGGGGGTGTTGTTGTTGAGGGGGCGTAACTGGACCACGGGTGCGTTCTTCTTCGCTTTCTTCGTCTAGTAAACCAAACAGCTAACTCTCGTTACTTCAACGTCTTCCAGACGGTGGCGGCCTTTTTACGGGTGGCGGCCTTTTTTTCGACCACCATGGAAATCGCTAATTAATTGGCATTGGGACATTCGAAGAAAATAAAAACTAATTTCCTAGTGCACGTTGAAAAGTAGCCACGAGTAGTGTAATAGAACTTGGTCAACAAGGCTGCTCGGTACAGAACAGTAAGCCATGTTTGCGAGCAAACTCAATGAACTTTATATGCACGCTGCTGGTCTTCCAGTGAAATTTAGGAACCGTTATGCAATAGAAGGAATAAAGCAGCAAAATTGTAAATTTTCAAATTGTAAATTTTGGGTTTTAACATTCGGAAGCGACACATAGCCTATCAGGGACGTCACAGCAGATCACTCCGGAATAATTCAAAGCACCCTTTGTTCTTCAACATGCTCCGACATCTCGCAGTTTACGGGTGTTTCCTCATTACGTTTCTATCGAAATGAGGCCCCCTGGCTGGGATCGACCCGCAAGCTTGGGATCAGCAGCTGAATCCAAATCTACTCAGCTGTTGTTAACAAATGTAATTGTTAAAATGTTAAAATGCAATGAACAAGCACGAGTTAAACAGTCTTGTGCATGAAATAGATGTTCAGAGGCAAGCCTATTCGATTAGTCGAGTTACCTGTTAATGTAGTGTATTTTCATATGATTCGTTAATGATAGGTTCTACGTCTTTTGAGAAAAACGCGCCAATCATTGCTACAAATGCATTTTCTTTCAATCACGTGCCTGTACGAATTATATACTCATTTTCTTATCGCCGTTATACAATCTACATACGCCTTTTCATCATCTAGCGAAAGCAATATAAATTCTTCATAGCCTTCGCCGGACATATATATCTTCCGTCTTGGTCATACGTCTCCTAGCCGCTTTTGCTTTACAACGTAGTTGGGTCCTTTCTTTTGCCGCATTAGTCTAGTAGGCCCCATGGCGTGGTAGATCTTTCCGGTAAGTATTGCCTCGGCTATCAGTTTCCATTGCATGCACATTGTCTGAAACCTTCCTTAATGATTCCGGGTGCACGAAGCTAAGACACGTGCCTAAGGTGTGCTCGCACTGCCTGCCCGACATATCTAAATATCATCCTGCTAAAGTGACCACTTGAGTCAGGAGCCAATAATAATGCTGTTGTGTTTGTGTTTTGCACAGAAGTTAATGTTAATGTTAAAGTTAATGTCCACCGTTGCTTGGGTGATTTCGTCTCACTGTTGCCACCGAGATGTCTGGTAACCCCATAGCCGAGCGGAAAGAGAGACTGTACGCTAAAAAAGAGCTTCAGGCTTAAGACCTCGGCTTGAATTCTGTTGATACAGACAAGCGTGACCTGCGCGCAGTTCAGATTAAGCATATCTGGCGGACTGTCGCTTCATCTGTGTATAGATTAGCGTTGCAATTGCATGGTTCAGCTCTTTGTAACTTTCAGCCTTTTTATTAGTGGTACCATAATTTAGGGTCTTCAGTCCGCACCCAGTGTACACACTTCGGTGCGAAATTTTCACTTAACAGAAAAGTATTTTTATTATAGTGTCCGTAAGCATTATGTACGTAGTTCGCCGAGTCAGTTGTGCAATCCAAGCAAAAAAAAAAGAAATATATACCTATACGCTCATAACCTTCTGAGCTTTGACAACAGAACACACATGCTTCATCATCCCTCAGTATCACCTGCCATTCATGAAATAGTTTATTTGTTTTTCTTTTGCTCTCGGAAGCTGATTATGTTTATTGTGAGAAGAAGGCTGATTAAATTTAGTGTGAATGAAGGATTCAATCAACCAATTCAGTAAATCAATCGAATTTTTGTTAGCGAGCCAAGACGAGCGAGCGATATTCATTACATTTCAGTCAGCCGCTAGGGCTACTAAGTGCTCGTACAAGCAGCAGGCCGGGTGGTGACAACGGAGGCAAATGTTAAACGTAACAGTAAAACATTCGTGAGGGAGATTCGTGATTAACTTTGCGCGTTATAATGATTGATTTTGAAAGTAATATTACTATGCATTCCGCGCCCATCCACGATCCCCGCACTTAGCCCTTAGACAGTCGGCGCAGTATACTCCGGATAAAACGGTATAATAGCGGTGAACAAAGCGACTTGCGACAGAGGAGCTCTCAATTTCATGCGCATTTATTACGCGACCGATAATAAGACCGCAGCGCTCCTAGCGACAGTGATGCGCACGTGGCTGAAGACCTCTACTGCACTGAGATGAGCCGCTATTTCAACGTCGTGGAGCCGGAGCGAAAGAAGAGCTCGGGAAACAGGGCTGCCATATAAGCCGTCCTTGTGCCGTAAGTGCCCCGAAGCGCGCATGCCCGTTTGCGGCGGTCATCCACCGCGGATCTCCGGCAGCGAACTGCGCAAGGGCTTACGGCGGGACATGAAATTCAGTTGCACTGCGGGGGCTCGGTATTGATCCCTAGAGACTAATCTGGCCGCACCATGTTTCTCGGCCCTATTGTAAATTCAATCGCACGACTTTCGCGGCCTCCCGCTATTTATTTGCGCGCTTTTCCTCTTCTGTGTCTGTACTTATTCATATAAAAGATTGCGACGCTATTTTTCCCGATAAGCGGGGAGTTTCGAAAACGCCCGTCGGCTGTTGTGTATTTTAGATCTCTGCGTCTACTTTTGTTTCAATATTGGACACGTAGCTCTTCACCGCTTCTTTTTCTTCTTCCTTCTATCCGCTACGGTGGCGCGGCGGATGTGACGTTCGGTGGCTGAGCCCAAGGTCGCGGATTCGATACCTTTCCCATTTGCTCCATTTCGTACAGGCGGCGAGCAAGACACACTGGTAATAGTGTAATCGAGATTTCTGTGCTGATTAAAAAAATTTCAAATGGCTGAAATTTATGCGGTGCCTTCAATTCCTGCACGCATCGTTTCCACGACACGTAAAAATTACCAATCATTACTTTCCTCCACTTCAGAAACAATATTAGGCGCATTCTTTTTCTGTGTACCGTTGCTCGTAACTAGCCAAATCACATGGCATCATCCAGGTTGTCAGGATGGTTTACTTTCTGTATTCAATTATCCGAGCCGCCGCAGTGGGTTCGATCTATGCTGCGGTGGTCGTATTTGTATGGAGGCGAAACACTACAGGCCCGTATAGTGGGCGATTTCAGTGCACGTTAAAGAACCACAGGTGATCGAAATTATCCGGAGCCCTCTACTGCGGCGTCACTCATAGCCTGAGTTGCTTTGGGACGTTAAACTCAGAAACCAATCAACTATCAGCAAGGCGCACGGCCATCCATTTGTTCTTTTCTTCTGTTTCGGGGGTCGCATTCACCACTTGAGGCGCGAATGAAAAATACAAGCGGGTAGTTAAACGAACCATTATCTCTTTTATTTCTCCACGAAGCGAGCTGTGTTCCCAAGTTCTCTTTCACCTAGCCGCGTACTACGTATGCGAAAGCGTAAGGTATTTCTGTGATTCAGTTATAATCACGCTCCTTTATAGCTTTTTCTCGGCGCTTTTACGAGCCGCATCTAGTGCATCTGCCTAACGTTCTTAGCAAAGGTACTGCCAAGCTCTCTGGGGTGTTAGATACAGGCGCTCGCTCAACATCTCGAGCTTCTGCATGTTAGACTGAAGGCTTAGCGACAGCGTCGAGTCCAACATACCCTGGGGCGGCCGTTTAATTATAGAGAACGACTGAGCGTTGCTCTGTTGACAGGGTGCTTGGTCTTGTCATATAACGTATGCCAGTGCTTTGTCTGTAGACGTAGCGAAGCAGTCAAGCCCGACTCCGAAATGGCCGGAGGTTTTCAAGGGAACGCTCGATGTGGACCAACGGTAATCATCGGTGACGCTCACCTAATGATCTGTGCCTAGCATATCGACGCGGCAAGCAAGCGTCGGTACTATCGACTGTTTGCGAAAACAGGACGCACAATAAACGGTCGTTCGTAAAACTTACTCAGACATGTAGCCAGATTTAGGCGCCTTCAGGAATAAATACAATGTTGCGTTTCTGGACAATTTAATTTGGTTGTGCTGTGCGATGTCAGTGCACGTTAAAGAAACCCGGGTGGTCAAAATTTCTGGAGCCCTAGACTAAGGTGTCCCTCATAGCCTCAGTCGCTTTGGCACGTTAAACCCCATAAAATCAAACTAAAGCAATCAAATTTGTCTTTTTCGGCGCATAATTGCATCACTGTATTAACCGTATTGGTCATGTTGACCTCATACTAAGGTTTGCAGATGTCGCACCTAAATAGCTGAGATCATCAGTCGAAAGAGACGCCGGCGTACGGCTCATGTTCTGTATTTTGTGTATATTTTCATTCGCTCGCCGGGTCTTGCAGCACACTCTTCGTTAATAAATCTCACGATGCCATGATAACTTCAGAGTCAGTCTCTGCAGCCTGCCTTATTGTACTCAGGCCTTGTTTGCGAGGGAGACATCTGGTAATTAATTTCGACTACTCAGAAAAGATATTTGCAGGGTCAAAACTTGAAAGCCGATACCAGGAAACTATCTTTGCAAGGTCCATGCCTGGAAGCAGAGGAGAACACCAGTTTTTGAAGCCAGTGTGAGATGCCCTGTTCTTTGTCAAGTGCAAGGTGCTATAATAAAGTTTAAATATTTATTAACGCTCTCTTCATGGTTCTCTCTCTTTATCAACGCTTCCTTTATGGCTCCCATGTTCACATGTTTTTGGCTATATTTTGTGTCGTAAACATTCCTTACAGACCAGCCTCGCACGGTTTTCAAAGCAAGCTACTATTCTTCCATTCGTCTATGCACATGGATACACTCATAAGTTTCATGACGAAGTAAGCAATGCGTGTGTTGCTTTGAGAGATTCCGCAAGGCATGGATCCGCGATTATCTAGGGAATAAGCTAAAGGAAAACAGTGAGTCCAAGGGTGGAAAAGTACGAAAGCACGAGTACGGTTTCGGATGGCAGCGAACGATCCCTCAGAGAAAAACTGGCGGCCGTTCCGCCAACACCACCCTTTAAGCGTACCTCGCAAGAGCGCACGCCCTCAGTTGGCGAAGAACAACAGCAGGCGTTTTCCCCGGTGGGGTCTCTGAATAAGTAGCGTTTCATGTTTCGCCGCACCCGTGGGGTCTGCAGGAACGCGTCAGACAAAGGCTGCGACGGTGCGATATTAAAATGCGAGAGCCATCTTTCATCGAGCTGTTTATAAATCCGTCGCCAGCACGCCCCAGATGTATCTAAGCAACGCGCTGTCTCCATCTTCGGCGTCTCCCGGGAGCTCCACACGAGGAAACTGAGCTTCTGATGCAGACGGAAAGAAATACGCGCGAATTTCTCTTTTTCTTTTTATTTTGCTAGACGCGTATGACAGAATACAGGAGATTGAACTGAACAAAACAAGTACTCGAATCGGCTCTTTGAGTACACTTCTTATACAATTCAAATTTTTCGTCGTGTCAAGTCAGGAAAAAGGTGTGGCCGCACTGAGCGCGCTATAAAGCGCTAGCGTAGCGATTCGAGAAAATGCACACCTGAAGTACGGCATTTTGCATCGAAGAGTGCGCAGCGGCACGCCCTTTGACTCTCGCCTCAAATATGGTAAAAGCACGCGCGCAGCTTGCACGTCAGGGGAACACGCGGGTTTACTGAATCAATCGTCATCGGTGTTAGCGGAACGCGTTAAAATAATCTTTTTCAACTCCTAAAAGGCCCGTAAACCGCTTGATTCCCGAGGCTGTCAAGCGCTGCAGCTTCCATTAGCGACGGTCCGTAGATTAATGTTATGGGCTGGTTGGGCGCTCGGGGCTTACAGTTGTTTCGATCCGTACTAGCATTTTTTACATTAGAGAATATTTTTCATGTCGAGATCTCTTTTTCGTTCACCGTCAAGCTACATCCACACGTTTTGAATTAGGAGCCCAAAGCGCTCCTGAGCTGTGAGAAGCAGATCACTGCAGATTAAAAACATTTCCTTCCTGGAAATTATCTCAACTCCGTATGTCAGGGGCATTGTCTAAATAAGCCTCGCACAAGCTAAAACTCAGTGATGGAAAAAAGAAGGGCGGGCGGGAACGAGGTGTGAATTTCAGTTCAAATAGATGCTGTGTCGGAAGGTGAAACGCGCTAGTCGATCGTAGAAGAGAAGAGAAGAGAAAGGGAATTTTAATGAAAGAAAGGCGGAGAGGTCGGCCGGTGGTAACAGGGCCCTGGCCTGCTACTCCACACAGGGGAAAGGGAAGAGGAGGAAAAGGAAAGTGTGAATGAAGGCTGATGATGGCATAATACAATGAGTTTCACGGGTGATGTCTATGCACACGCACACACACACACACACAACACTGGCTGGCGCTCGCATCGCGGTTACTGGACACACATAAAACTCAAAACTGGTGTCTGCAACACAACACCGACACATGTCATTAACCATGTAGGTTGTGCACAGGCGGTCACAAACGAGTATCCAGGCCTGTTTCACACAAAAAGTTGAGCAGGGCTTTCGTCACACGCCACCAATCAGAACGTCTCGTCCTTGCGCCCAGAAGAGTTTCCTCAGAGAGAGGGCGAGAGTCCAGGTTTTTCACAGTCGCCTCCAATGTTGTTCTTTCAGAAGTATACTTCGGGCACGCGCAGAGAAGGTGTCCAATAGTCTCTGGTGTGTTGCACTGTGCGCAATTTGGGTTACTTTCGATGCCGATCTTGTGAAGATAGTGTTTTGTGTAGGCAACGCCAAGCCGTAGCCGGTGGAGTAAAGTTCCATGACGTCGCACCACCACAGATGGGAAATGTAACCGTGAGCCAGCGTCAAGCTTACACACGCGGTCCTGTTGATGACTCGGATCATGCCAGTGCGACTGCATTGCCACCTGCATTAAATGCGCCAACAAGGCTCCAATGTCTGATCTTGAAAAGGCTATCTCAATGAAAGCACCATCACTATGTGCCATCCGAGCCTCGGCGTCAGCACGCTCGTTTCCCGCTATGCCGCAATGGCTCGGTATCCATTGAAACTTTATGATATGGCCGCGGTGGAAAGCCTCGGCTAACAAAAGCACAATCTGTTGAACCAGCTGCTCGCATGCTCTTGGTTTTAGATAAGTTTGTACGACCTGTAATGCCGATCTCGAGTCGCAGAATATAGTCCATTGCTGCGCTGGCTGGTGACCAATATAAAGGACGGCTTCTCGTATGGCTGCCAATTCGGTTGCCGTAGAGGACGTTTTGTGCATGAGCCTGAAACGGTGACATGAGGCATTTCCTGGCACTATCACCGCTGCAGCTGAAGAAGTGGTCGTAACTGATCCGTCCACGAAAACATGCTGGGTGTTAGTATACATAGATGTAATGTATGACAGCGCCAGCTGTTTCAGTCCGACTGTTGGAATGTGCGTTTTCTTTGTTATCCCTGGGATTGTTGTCCGTATAGATGGTTTTGGTACTGCCCAAAGTGGCACCTCCGCAATCTGGTGTGGCGCGTAGTTCGAAGGCAGCGCATTGCGCTGCATCCAAAGGGCTCTGGAAAAGGCTGCATCTGGACGCACCGCACTAATGTTAGTCAGGGGGTGATGACGATGCCTGGTCAGATGCCGCAAATGCACACGAAGTGGCTCCTGTTGAAAATAAATTCGTGCTGGGCAGGCGCGGGCCTCATAAAATGTGCCCCATGTAGAAGTTTTACATGGCAAACCCAAGCATACTCTTAAAGCACGAGCCTGCGCGCTTTCAAGCACACGCAGGCCTGATAGTCTGACCCCCGAGAGAACGGGTGCACTGTATATGAGAAGGCCGACTACCAGCGCCTGGTACACGTGTAGTAAAGATCGCTCAGAGGGACCCCAACATTTTCCTGCCATACACCGCACAATGCTTGCAAAGCTGTCGAGCTTTTTCTTGAGCACAGAAATGTGCTTCGTCCAGGACAGGTCACGGTCTATCGTAACACCTAAGAATTTGTGATGTGTTACGTATGGAACAATTTGCCCGTCGATTGTGACCGGATACCACGCCATTATCTTGCGTGTGAAAGCCAATGTTACGCTTTTAGTTGGCGAAAGTTCAAGCCCCTGACGGCGCAAGTACGCAGACGTAATGGACACCGAACGCTGCAATCTTGCTTGCACTTCGGGACGCGTGACACTTGATGTCCAGATGCAAATATCGTCTGCGTAGGCGGATATTGAAACAGTCTTCGGTATTTGTTTGAAAAGGCCAATGAGCACGAGATTGAACAACGTTGGACTGAGCACTCCTCCCTGAGGAACACCACAAGCAACATGATGATCTGCTGTGTCACCTTCAAGAGTCTCCATGTAGACTGTCCGGTTTGTCAAATAGCTTGCAATCCAATTGTGTAGACGTCCGCCTATACCACATTCTTCGAGTGCATTTAGTACTGCATCATGCTGAACATTATCGAATGCGCCCTTTATGTCGAGGAAAAGAGCAGCAGTCAACCTGTGACGGCGTTTTTCATGTTCTACCGTTGACACGAGATCAATTACACTGTCGATGGCAGACCGGCCTTTGCGGAAACCCGTCATTGTGGAAGGGTATAGCCCATGTTTTTCAAGGAACCATTCTAGACGGGTGAGCACCATACGCTCCATCGTCTTGCCAATACAACTTGCCAGAGCTACTGGTCTGTAGGATGTTAATGTGAGTGGCGATTTCCCTGGTTTGAGCAAGGCCACAATGCGGCTTCTTTTCCACTGCTGTGGTACAGTGGCAGAGGCCCAAGAGTGGTTGAACAATGTTAAGAGGGCTTCCATTACCTGTGGGTCTAGATGACGAAGCGCATTGTATGTTATTCCATCAGGTCCTGGGGATGAAGGATGCGTGCAAGCAGAAAGAGCTGCTTTCAGTTCTTGAATTGTGAAGGGGATGTCCAGTCGATCGTCCATCGTGGGGGGAGCACATCGATGCTGCCGAGGTAAAGAAGCGCTTCCGGCAATTCTCGAGCAGAAATCCTCCGCCACCTCTAGTTCTTGCCGTCTATCATGAAGTGCCAATGCACGGAAAGGGTGTTTCTGCTGGGGAAATGTCGGCAGTGCTCGAACAACGTGCCAGATTGTGGAGAGTGGTTTGCGGGGATCCAATCTGCTGCAAAATGACCGCCACCGTTGTTTGCCTAGGTTCCCCAAATAGCGCTGTATTTGCTTCTGGGCACGTCGAGAGGCCCGGAGATCCGAGACATCCTTTGTCCTCCGGTATTTTCTTTCTGCGCGCCGACGAATCGCCCGAAGCTGCGCGTAGATCACATCCACTGGTGCTGTGGAATTTGGCGCTGAGATATTGCGTGTTGCATCGTGCATGGCCGAAATAATACGCTGTTCCACATCTGTTGGATCAGCGAGTTTCCCACAGGTTTTTTCTAGAACAATGCGGAAAGCACTCCAGTCGGTGCAACGTATTTTGGCATTTGGAAGACGGTGAAGCCACCGTAGCTGCACATACGTCGGTATGTGGTCACTTCCATAACTTTCAATATCAGCACACCACGTTGCGAACGATGACAGGCGCCTGGATACAAATGCAGGGTCCAGGCAGTGTCGATCGTAGTGTTTTAAAGAAAGTGGATGCCTGAGCATTCGGAGGGAAATTGATTGAAATCTGAACGGAGCAGAAAAGAAGAGGGTCATTCAAATTATTCATAAAAACTGCCATGCCGTCTCTCTAAATGCGCTTTATATAAAAGATTATCGCATCAAGTTTTTTTTACCCTTGCTTCCTGTAGCTACACGTCGGCTAAAGGACTTAGTTGCCCTAGAATTATACGGGCGCATTTGGAATAAGGTTCGTTAAATCAAAATGCGCTTAACCTGCAGACGAAAAAAAAATTCTCTGTGCACGTCGGAGCCTCTCAGTCCTTCCAATCTAGTGCAACCAAAGATCCAACAAAATGGGAACACTTTTTATTGAAAATCACAGAGCTCATAGGATCATTAAGTTATGGCGGCTGCAGCAGCAAGATTTAAATCTGGCTCCTTCAACAAAAGTTCCGAACTGAACAGTGAAAAGCACTCGCCCTGATGCGAAGCCCAAAGCTGGTGCCCCTGTGTGATGCATCTTTCAAAGAACATTATAAGAGCAATTATGCCCGTGGCCCACACTGTACATGAGAATCCATTCATGCAAAATGTCCGCATCAGTGTGTTTCCTATGAAGAGCACTAATAATAAAAAAGGTTCACTACGCAAGTTAGGAGTCAACTGTTTGTGTTGTTAGTGCTTTCAGTTCTTGTTAGAGAGCGCAGTGGAAAAATCTAAAGCGAAATGTGATAAGAAGGGGTTGCATTTTTTTTTTCAGTTTGCAAATGCGCGTTGTGGAAAAAAAGATCAACTCCCGAAGAAAACACTCCCCTAGATATACGCGTAGCTCCCTGAAATGGTGAAGCAAGATAAACACTTCTGGTTTGCGAACTCGTGGACTGGGTCAAACAGCAGAGTTCGCCACGATCGGCCTGCGAAAGATAAACAGCGCCCCAATTGGGGAAATCATGCTCTTTGAGAGGCGCCTAGTTCATCGCCATCGCATATAGTGTGCGCATTTCTTTTATGCTGTATGCTGTGATCACTGGAAAATTGAACAAAAAGCATGATCAGTACATTTTCATATGGATGTTAAACCGAAAAAGCTATTGCTTTTGAGTGGCAAAAATGACGCGAAGAAGTTTAAACAACAATGCACCGGATGATTAATAAAAGAAATGCCGACTAAGAAAGGGAAACAAAAGGATTTAGGCTAGTCCAGCGAAACTTTAACCGTTTTGTTGGCAAAGCTTTTGCTGCTGCATTAAATATGAATGAAATATAGACCAACACCGACCTGTGACGTAACCAAACATGCGGTGGCGCTGCTGTCGCCGGCTGAGTCGGCTGGCGGTGTAAAGTGGAGTTCACTCTCGTAAGAATACAGGTAAGCAAGAGTTTTCAAAGCAGTTTTCTGGTTTCACAGCGAACCTTTGGTGTCGGTCGTTCGTGAAAAATATCCGAGTGCATCCTCGAACAGATTGTGAAAGCATGTGACGTCATTTCAGAGGCGGTGTATTTATAATACGTGCTCCTGGGAGTCATCCACGGCAGAGGATACGAGTCGCAAGCGCGACCCACAGTAAGATATGTAAGCGAAACTTTCGTAATATTTTTCTTGTATGTCAGAGAACCCATGGTTGTGGCCAGTCGTTAACAGTTTGCAAGCGCTTTGAAGAAGAGCGTGACAAAGTGTGGAACGTCATGTCGAAGCTGCCGCCATAAAATGTCACGATGAATGCGTGTTATGGAGCCGGACATATCCTCAAAAGGCGCTTCATCAGCATCATTATACATATCGAATGCCAATTATTAGAAACGCTTTCACAAGCTACACTAAAGGCGATGTATGACGTGTAAGTAAGAGAGGGATTCGCTGGCGTAGTTAATAGAGGACGAAATAATTCATTCCCTCTGTAAGACAAAAAAAAGCTTGTCCTAATTTAAAGGCTTAGAATTCGGTCAATAATTGCAACTTGGGCGTTCGTCTGTCGCAGTGGAACTACCAGGTGGGCCGTTCGACTATGAACAGACATGCCTCTCAGTGCAAAAAATTTAATCGATAGGAATGGTTAGCCTTGATAGCGTCTACGTATTCATGCTTTGCTCTAGCGGGTTGCTGCTTTATTTGCAGCGATTTATTTCTTGCGGGTGTCACATTTCCTACAAGAATACCACACCGTAATGGTGGAATGCGCCGATATGAGATCACCTAAGGTGAACTCAAACTAACTTTTGCTCCTTTTAAATTCTTATCTGGCCTAACTAAAATATTCGGCTTGTTGGTACAACATCTAAGTAAACACGAAGACATGGACAAGAGCTCTCTCAAGAACAAAGCTCTGACTGCTTCACCACATTCGCGCTCTCATCAACTAGTTCTTTTTTTCTTGCTCCCGCCTTTTTGCGCGCTGTGTACTACAAAGCTGTTCGAATCGGTTACGTTGTGCTGGTCTCAAAGCCTGCCGTTATTCTCGTTTCTTCTTTCCGTCTGCTCCACGCCCAACGTCTTTAAGTTTTTCAAAAATTGCACAAGATCTAGCGACTTGAAAGTAGAAAGCGTAGTAAAGCTTTGATGCACCTGCTACTATGTAATTCGTTAACGTGCAAACATCTATGTCGATGACGTGCGTAGCAGTATAAACGGCTACCTCGGCTTCATCAACTGTACGAGGAAATGCTGGTGCTTTGGCATTTCTCATTCATTACAAGTAACCCGCGCGTTCTTGACTTATTTGGCCCCCCAATTATGAATCGGTATCCTGAGCTCGAAAGTAAATGGTCGGCTGGGCGCTTGGAGTACTTTTATTTTCCAGAAAAACTTTCATTCAGTTACTGTGTGAGCGATACATCACTGGACACCTCAGAAAGGTTAATGAACTTTCGCATGTAAATTACCTCATTAGCGATGCCTACGAAAGAAATCTGTCGTTAGCGCAAGATGACGTGAGCTCCACTGCTTCTATGGTGTTTTATTAATGCATTAGCATTAGAGGCATCTGTGTCAGTGCAAATGGCGACCGCCGTCTTTCAGTAGCCAGTGGCGGCTGGCCTAGCTGCCACGGTGGCAGCCAGCCCGCAGGGCTGCGAACGAACTCAGTATACTACCTGTCGTCATCACCAGCAGCAGCAGCCTGACTACACCCACTGCAGGACAAAGGCTTCTCCCATATCTCTCCAATTAGCTCTGTCCTGTGCCAGTTGCGGCCACCCTATCCCCGCAGACTTCTTTATCTCATCCGAAAACTTAACTTTGGACCACCCTCTACTACGCTTCTTTTCCCTTGGAGCTACCTATACGAACTGCCTCGGATATAACGGACCTTAGTCTGCCACCTTAGGTATAGCGACCTTTCGTGTGTTAACCTCGGCTATAACGAACCTCAGTATACCACATCGAATAGAACAAGATTTCATGTGTTAGCATTGGATATAACGAACATTAGTCCGCCAACCTCGAATATAACGAATGTTTGGCTGCTAACGAATTCAAACTGTCCAACGAGAAACACGTAATGTTTGTTCACGTTCCTTTTTATTCGTTAGGAAATCATGTTTTGTAGCGACTCTGCTGCCTGTCCATTCTCCGACCACTCTCGCATTGGTCGGCCCAACTATTACTTACAGGCATTGTTTTCTTATGCCCCACACACGGAACGTTAAATTATCTCCCCCCCCCCTTCCGCACTCTACAGCAATCAGCCCAATGTCACTGGTGATAATGACCAATCGAAGTATGGCAAAAGAGAGAATCAGGGAATGAGTTTCACAATGCAGCTGTTAACTTCCCAGATGTGACACGCAATATAGCACAGTTGTGGGTCAGCGAGAACAAAATTTTTGCCCAGAAACGCTTATCGCCTCCGAAGAAGTCATCCCAAGAGTGCAGAACGTATGGAGATGGTCCATCTAATACTTTGGCAAAAACAAATAACAAATACGACTGTTTATCACCCCTTACTTTCTGTGTGACCGTGTAGTTACTTCAGGAATGTCACACACATGTCTGGCGACAACACAAGCGGCATTGCTTCTTTTTGTACCCTTCTTAGTTATGCGTCCTTGCTTTTTCAGTATTTCCCATTCCACTCACGGAAAAAAAAATTATGCCAGCTGTTGTTTTATAGCACTGTTAAATTTTTTCTCCTCTCTCACTCTTTCTGTGAACGCAATAAATTTTTCATGTCTCCTTTAGCCCATGCAGTAAAATATCAAGAACACGGGGAACGCAATCCCGTAAATACCGATTGTTGTTTTCTTCCCCGGAACACCTTCAAAGTCCTCTTGACTTATTCATCAAACGACGTCTCTTTTTCGTTCCGATTCTCGAAATGTTTTACATTTCAACCTTCTTGCTACCCTTCTGGGAGCCGTGAAAAAGAAAAGTAGAAAGCGTAAACTTGAATATGAATAAAGTTCCGGCTGTGGTACAGAAATGTTCAGCACTACCGCTGTACAAAAACACGGGCATAATGCATGAAATCCTGTTCTCATCTGGGTGCTCAAGTTACGGTATGTTTGGTTTTTACTGCAAATTCTCCCCCCAAAAAAAGAAAACTAGCTCTGGCGCGCAAGTTCAGGCAGAATACTGTGCAGTTTCAAGACCGAACACACGCTGCCAAGCGTACGTCCAAAAAATAAGCAACAAGCCTGATCAGGATTCCTTGGAAGGCCGAAGATGTTCAGCGTTCCCCTTTCGAATCACAATGACAATGCACATGTCTTCTCTTCCGCATGGTGTATAAATACTCATCTTCATACTGAACGTCAGGAAGCAATTTCCTGCTCAGCCGGAAGGATTACCACTGATTTGATTCATGGCATGTATGAAAATACGTACTTTTGTTCTTAAGGTTGGCAGTTTATGCAAAGAGATTTTCTGAACCATTAATTGAATTCATAGTTACACTTTGCATTGACTGAGATCCGCCAAGGAGCCGCAATAAATGTATACTATTTGCCCTTTATGAACACAGTTCCTTTTTTTCTTTTCTTACGTATGTCCCCTTTTCCAATGCTAAATTTCTGCTACAGTGTGCTGAACATCTCTTTAAGCCAAAACAAATTCAGAGCTGGGCAGTAGTTTCTTCAATAAGCTGAAAATCTCTGCCTCACTGCTTTCAACAGCCTTTACATACTGTCTGCAAGTGAAATATACTAAGAATATTTCGGTAAAATACGAAGAGGACAGCAAACTACTTAATGTTCTGAACATAAAGGAAATGTAAAAAAAAAACTTTGCACATTCTTAATATTAAAATGTGGTTTTTGGTTGTTGACAACCTTATAAATTGGTTGTTTTGTCTTTCGGAAACACCTGAGTGTGGTGATTTTAGAGCCTAAATAGAAGCATAAATTTGAGCCCTTGAACACCTCAAAAATTCAACCAGTTCTGTGTCAATTTGTTTGACAGAAACCATTGTGCTGGCCGCATTAACTAATGGGTCGCACCTCTTTCCATTCCCCGTGCTCTTCTGCAGAAAGGCCAAATGGCCCAACCTGCCATAGTTTTCCTGTTGACCAAACCTGACTCTAACCTGGCACAAGCCGGACAATCAAGTCCTTCCCAATTTTCGTACACAGACTGAAGTTTGTCTAATGTCCCTGCACATATCTGAGAATCATTCTCTCAACATCAGCACGCGAATTTCCTGCATTCAGTGCCATTTTCGATTTGTGCGCCTTTATTCCTTTTGTCGTCAGCTGGCCAGAGGATTTTCGCCTATTCATACTCCCGCTACAGATGCTTAAACTTTATTCAGCCAGCGCATTCCCTTGTAGTAACCTGCCTAACTCCGGCACAGGAGCTCCCACTGACAACAAAGCGCGTTCAATCTTTGCAAAACAGCTTCTTCAAGTTTCACTCGTCCATTGCCCTCCCCTTTCGCTAAACAATACCCGTGCCAACAAATTTAATGCGCGTAAATACTTACTGCTTTATATTTTTAATGGAATTCGCAACTTACCGAGTTCGCCACATCTCATTTCCCGAAAAATGCCAACTCGCTTCCCTACTGAACACGCAGAAGAGCATTCAACTCTCTTAGTAGCAACTTTTTATCAAATATCAACTGTTTTATTCATAACTTTCCGACATATGACGCACCTCTACAAAGATTTCGACGCAAATGCAGCCACTTCTACCGGCAATTCCGAGTTACATTCGACTTGTGTGCTGAGGAACGATTTTATGGAAACTTTTTAAACTTGTTAACCAAGCACTGTGGCGTTTTTAAAAAGTAATTTTAAAATCATGAGGTCATCGTTAAGCGCATTCTTAAAAAAAAAACGCGCTTCCACTTGGAAGGTGGCCCACCTCCAAAGACTCCAAAAGACGCGCAAAAATTTTGGAAGTCAGCCCAGTACAGAAAACGAAATACGAAGGACTAGTTAGGATTAGTGGGCGAATTGAACTATATTATTTGGTATTAGTGGGGAATAATGCGTGTTAGTGGATCGAATAAGTATAATCTGATTGGTAGGTAGGTAAAAACTTTATTGGTGAACCAAGAAGGGAACGCGTTAGGGGTGGTTTGGTTTGGTTGGCGTGGTTCTTTATCTAGCTTGGCGGCCATCAGTCCATGACTTCTGGCGACCTTCTTCGCCCAGTCCACCAGCCTCTTCTATGAGGCCGGCTCTGAGCTAGAGACCGCGATCTCCCAACTTGCTAGGGCTGTGAGGTTCCACCGAGATGGTGGTTGGAGTTCTCGGCATATGAAGAGTATATGTTCGAAGTTTGCTCTCGGAGCCTCACAAAGAGAGCATTCGGGCTTGTATTGACCCAGGTGTATTAGTGCCAGATAGGCCGGTGAAGGAAACGTTCTAGACTAGAGTTGCCTCCATAAAGTCTGTTGTTCCTTCGTGAGGGTGTGGTGTGGTTCCGGATATGTGAGCCTTTCCTCTCTGTAGTGCAGCGTGATTTAATTGTAGGTGATTAGTCTGTCCCGCGCGCAGTCCCTCTCGACTGTTTGACCTGCTCGGTTGACGTACGCTCGAGCAGTAGAGTGCGCCTCCTCGTTTCCAGGGTTGCCTGCATAGTTTAGTTTATTTAACAATTGAGTTCTGGGAAGAGGCCAATGACACTCGATGCCAGAATTTCTAAGCCCATAACAAGAAACTTAAATGCCGATTGCTGCTGCACTGACACACAAAAATCAAATGGCTCGGATATAGACGCCATAGTGTTCAAAAAAATACTTTTTTTCCCCTCCAAGTCGTATTCCGTCTAACTTACTTGGAGGTGGGCTCATCAGTTGTGTCATCATAGAAAAAAAGCTTCGAAAATACCAACACCATCGCCCACGGCCGCAATCCTCTTTCCTAAGCCGAACGCTTCCGGCCCAACAACACACTGAGGCGCCTAAAAAACTCTTCCAAAGCTCCTCTCCCAACCATCAAAGTCTTTGTTGTCTGGATATCATTCTGACGAGTAATTTGACTTCGCAGGTGGTTGGCTTTGACACCAGTTTCGGCGTCGACTTCCCCACCATTTCGTCAATGTGCTTGTTTTGCCGTCAATAGGAGTTGAAAACATTTTGCCTTAAAGAAGTGCAACCAATAACATATTGCACGACGTTGTAGTAGTTTCATATCACGCGTGCTTTCTAAGATTATATTTTTTGAAATATAAAAAAGAGGTAAAGTATCTCGGATAACAAAGCTCAGTGCAGATGAACATAGTATTTTGTAACTATCCTTCCATAAGCATGGAGTAGACAACTGATTGATCTAATCCCACTGAAGCGCAGGAAACAGTGATAATAAGTCCAGCTATTTTTACGTGTTTGCGAACCCAGCACTATAATGCGTACAATTCGTAATGGCCGTAAGTATAACAATAGGCAGCGAGTCTGTAACCATGAAAAGCTGCCTAAGAACCGTGAAAATGTTGCAGGCGCCACCCGTCCTGTTTTCATTTGATCGAATAAACTTTTTACAGGTTACTCAGTTAATCATATCTATCTCCCCTTTTGTCGTAGAAATTAGTACATGGTTGCATAGAGAGAGTCCTGTATCTTGGTTTCGAATAAACAGGTACATAGGCCTGTCTTCAGTGGCGAAGCAGAGATAAAACTTATCCCAGAACTCTAATATTACTTCGCCGGAAATTGGCACACGGTAGACATTTGTATTTCCCTAAGTCAACAGTGAGCTCAGCCTGTCGATGTGCTTTTATTATGACGCTCCTCACTACAAGCTGCCGTCACGTGCTTGACACCTTCTTATCTCTTCCATTAGGCACTCTACAGTGTATACGTGTGTCCAATTAAAAGCAGTAGTCAACACGGCGGCCACAGGATGTCTACGGCGTGCATTTGATTACTCGACAATAACAATTTGTGCGAGGCAGACGTCGAAAGCAATCAGTAGCTTGTCTGATAGAGCAGGCCAGGCCGAGACGTGTGCTCGATAATGAACCTTAGGGTTCATCGGTTGTAAACGCTACCCAAAATGGCATTCAGCCCCGTCCACTTTTTTGCGATAATCTCTGGCGACCAATGCTTACCGTAGCCCGAACAGACGCCCGCCAGTGCCTGCAGCCACTATGTAAATAGCGCAAGAGCCAGGGAAAGAGTTCTAGACAAATAAGGGCTGCGATCTGCAGCGTCCACGTAATTATCTCTGGCGACGATGTAAACAAAATGGTCGGCAGATGGCAGTATAGAACATCGTCAGACGTCCCGCCACAAGTATAATAACCGTGTGTTCGGCCGCATAAATAGCCAGTAAAAATTAATGAAAACCTATTAGCTGCTTTTTTATCACTTATTCTGTCCAGCAAGCGCTCCTTAGCGGATTTTCCTTTCTTGTACAAGAATTTTTTTTCAGTCCATGGGTTGCGTTTTGTGCAACGTAGCTCAAGCTACTCTAACATGATGTCAGTGACGACAGATAGTAAAAGGTTTGAAGAGGAGGCATGAAAAGTTTCAGAAAATGGCGATTAGGATATTAGCGAACTGTGTTACAAACTCGTGTAGTTTTTTGTCCCATTAGGTGCTGCGAGCGCAAGCTCTGTTTAGTACGTCATCACGATTAAACTGGAAAGCACGATTAACCTGGAAATCACGGTTAACATGGAAAACGCCGATGTGTGGCGAAGCCTCTGAGTCCCGTGACGCCTTAAATGGCGAGAAATAGACGAGACTGAGCGAGGGTGACCTTGGCCAACCTAGAGAAATTGAATAAATATTCCCGCGACTGGGTTTCGAAACCGCGGTGGCACGAACAGATCAGCAGCATGCCATGGCTGCAGCCGATCACACCTCGTGTTAAACTACAACACTCACTCCCACTGTGCATTGCACACCGTCGTCCTGATTTACTTCCAGCTCTACGCAGATCTCAAAAGGAAAGGAAACACGCTTTAAATCGCGCTTCCAGGTTCGTGGCGCTGGTGCTCGGCCATAAATGCTGTTCCCACGCTGTTTCTCTATCCGAGATGAGAACTTGTGGGGCGCCTCGGCGTAAAAGGATCAGCTCAACGAGAACCTTTGCGACTTCCGCAGCAGTACCACTCGGCAGGGCGTTTTCTTCAGCGTAGCGCGTCAAGCAGTCGTTCACCACGATGATCCACTTGTTGCCCGACGTTGACGTTGAGAAGGGACCAAGGAGGTATATTCTAATCTATTGAAAGGGCTTGTTCGTTGGATGTATGGCCTTCAGTAGTCTAGCTGCCTGATCAGCGGCATATTTTGTCGTTGACTCTAACGGCATGTTTTGACGTATCGTACGACGTAAGCAGAGAGTCGTGGCCAGTACTATTTATCTTGAATGCGTTGTAGTTTAATGATAAACCCGAGATGCCCAGCTGTTGGTCCATCGTGCTGAATTTCTTCTCGCAAGCTCTTCCGAACGACGAGGAGGTACGCGGTCTTGTTGGGGGCGAAGTTCTTCGCGAAGATGCTATTTTTTAGACGGAAATAGGACAAACTACGCTTGAACGCTGTTTGGGTTGAAGAAGCATTGCCCTCCAGATACTGGACGGCGTGCTGTAGGTCGGGTAAATCGATGTCTGAGCGTTGCTGTTGCACGAAGTCACTGGGGATTATCATTTCCAAAAAGGCATCCTCATTGTCCTCTTCCGACGGCTTCTCGACAGGGGCTCGAGACAGGCAGTTCGAATCGATGTGCTTGCGTCTAGACTTGTAGACCACAATGATGTCGAACTCCTGGAGGCGCAGGCTCCATTGAGCGAGGCAGCGGAAAGGTCCTTCAAACTGGCAAGCAAGTACAGTGCGTGGTGATCGTTGGCTACCTTTTATGGTCGTTCGTACAGGTAGGGGCGGAGTTTAGACGTAGCCCTGATGATGACAAGGTACTCCTTATCAATAGTGGAATAGTTAGCCTCGGCCTAGGGCAGAGAACGGCTAGTGTGCGCGATTACTTTCTCCAGTTCGTCACTTTTCTGAACGAGAACGGCGCCTAGGCACACGCTGCTTGCGTCGGTATGAATTGTTGCTTCCAGCAGTGCCTCCACCGGAGCTGTTGCTTCCACCTTTTGAGGTTGTCATCAAATTTTGAGGCGAAGACAACGACGTCATCTAAGTGCACGAGACAAATCTGCCACTTCAGGCCAGCTAGGGCTGTATCGATTGCCAGTTGGAACGTCGCCGGCGCGGAACAGAGTCCAGATGGCATCACCTTGAACTCGAAGAGATCATCCATCAATTAAGAGGTATGAATGCGGTTTTCTCTCGGTCTCTTCCACCGACTTCGATTTACCAATAGTCACTCTTGACGTCTATCGAAGAGAAGTAGTTGGCGTTGCAGGGCCGTACAAATTTGTCGTCGATGCGGGGAAGGTGGTAGACATCCTTCGTTGACATGTCGTTCAAACGGCGGTAATCGACGCAGAACCGAAGTGTGCCGTCTTTTTTCCTCACAAGAACAACCAGTGCCGCCCATGAGCTCTTCGAAGGCTGGATGA
Source organism: Amblyomma americanum (assembly GCF_052857255.1). NCBI lineage: Eukaryota > Metazoa > Arthropoda > Arachnida > Ixodida > Ixodidae > Amblyomma > Amblyomma americanum. The sequence continues at coordinate 17,961,364 of NC_135502.1, read as the reverse complement.
CGTCGTCACGAAGTGGTTCTTGCATTTGGTCCCGGAAATCTTGGCATTCTCACGACAACACATGGTAAAGACTCTGGCGGGGAGGTCAAAAGTTTTCGTCGTTTACAATGCGATGTTTGGCAGTGAACGTTTGCCGGACCTCCTGCGACGGTGAAAAGATATCGCTGTAACATTGAAGAAGACTGCGGTTCTGGTCTTGTCTTTTCCTAGGCAGGGCTGTGTTAATGTCGAAGGCGGGCGAGTTCTGTTGGTTAGGCGAATCTTCTGCTGATCGGTCGGAGAGAGCGAAGGCGTCTCTTACGTCGGATACTTCGTCTGAGAAGGCAATCATCGCGCACCTGTTGAGGCGTCAGTATTCACCGCTTAATTTTGCCAACAGGACCTCAGCTCGTCCATTTCGTAAACAGGCGATGCCTCGAGCGGTGGCCAGTTCCTGGTCTGAGAGCAGCTACGTGTTTCCCTCGATGATGCACTCGATTTCTCGGTTAACCTGTCACCCACCAGCACGATGGTGCTGGAGCGAGGTTGTACGCTAACTTCATCGAGTGCACTCAAGGAAACGGGATGCTCCGGTGTAGTCTTCAAAGATAGGGCATCCTACACTGAAAATATAGTGGACTTGGATTGAAGGTCGATGACCGCTCGATGCTCGGTCAAAATGTCCATGCCGAAGACCACGTCTCGGTAACATTGCTGCAGGAATATGACGGTCGCAGGGAAGAAACGTCCGCTGACTGTCACTCGCTTGGCGCATTGTCCTGACAGTGAACCTAGGTGGCCTCCAGCGATGCGGATTTGTGGACCGTCCAAAGTGGTCGTCACTTTCTTGAGTTCATGTGCGAACGGTCCACTGATGACACAGTAGTCTGCGGCTGTGCCCGCTAACGTAGTTACCTTGCGACCGTCGACAGTCACATCAAAGTCGGTGGTTCATGTCCTCGCATTGCAAACTGGCCTTGAATTCTGGTTTCGGTTTCTTCAAGTGCTGCAATTGTGGCTGGGGTTAGTTACTGTGATTTATCTTTTGGGCAGGTCATTGTGGGTCGCGTCGTGGTCGAAGTTGTTATATGCGGCGTTGGCGTAATAGGGCGGCGTCCTCATGCGGCGTGGTCGGTGAAAGACTTTGGGCGTTTCGCTCGAGAGCAGCCTCACATCCAAACCTTGCTCTTTATTTTATCCTGCGCTGGCTGAGGGACCTTCTGTCAACGGCCCCTGCGTGGATGCGACTTGGAGATGCGAAGCGAGCGGTTGTGGGTGACAGTGAGTGGGAATACACGGCTCGGGGTATATTCTTCTCGATGGAAATAATTGTCGACCTCCTGGGGTCGTTGGCCGGGGCATGGTCGTGGAGCGTCAAAGAAAGAGCCGCGAAGCCCCATTCGCCTGAATGGGCAGTGCTGGAGGATGTGGCCGGGCTCACCGCTGTGGAAGCAGAGTGGGCGACGCTGGTGGGGGTCCTCCATAGGTCTGTTTTCCTTGTCTGAGCTTGCCGAAGCATGGGCGGGCGGGCGACTGTGGTTGTTGCAGCGGAACGTAAGGCACCTGGCGCGGGCTGGTCGGAAGTCTTTGGCTACGTACCACAGCGGCGTAAATCATTGCGTGGGGTTCTGCGGTCGAGGCTGTCGCCTGAGGGACGCCCGAAGCCTCGTAGACTTCCACACAAACGGCATCCGTTATAGAGATGCGACTTCGGGTGATGACGGTAGAAGCTGGCGAAGCTCATCCCGGACAACCTAGCGGATGACTTCCCGTAAATTTCCACTGGTCGGTGATTCGGTATCGGTGTGGCACCCGGAAAAGTCATGCTGCTGCTCGCCATAATGGCGAGCTCTGGCTTCTAGGGTCCTGTCTATGGTGGCCGCTGCCGTGGTGAATTCTACGACAGTCTTCGGGGAGCTGTGGGCCAGACCGGCAAAGAGAGGCTCCTTAACACCTCGCATTAGAAATCCCATCTTGTTCTCTTCGCTCATGTTGGTATCTGCGCGTCGGAAAAGGCGTTTCATTTCTTCGACATACGCAGTCATGGTCTCATTTGGGTGCCGAATTCGCGACTGCAGCAAAACGTTCGCTCTTTCTTTCCGGACGACGCTGCCGAACGTTATAAGCAGCTGTTCATTCACGGCCTCCTATGTAGTGAGTGAAAGCCCGTGGTTTTTAAACCTCGTTTTGGCTGGGCCGTTTAATGCGAAGGAAACAATTCGAAGCTTGGCGTTGTCGTGCCAGGCGCTCAGCGCGGCCACATGATCAAACGCATCCAGCAAATCTTCGACATATTCGTGTAGATGTCCATGGAAGGGCGCTGGCTCACGAGGCTGGCAAAGCACGACAGATGTTGACTGTGCACCGGGGTCCATATTGGGAGGCATAGCAGTGCTGCAGGTCAGCACTTCCACCAGATGTCATGCAGTGGCAACTGCAGACAGAAAGCCAACAGAAAGAGCTTCTAAAAGCAACTGTTTATCTGTTTATTGGGATCACCTTCGCCCACAAAGCACCTAATGACTCGGTGGGGACGGAGCAACAAGCGTGCTCAGCGGCCGTCGAACAGAATTCTCGTCACTCTCTGCATGCTCGTTTAAAGATGCCAAGGAACCTACGAGAAAAGGTGTCAAAGAAACTCCAGTTGTCTGGAACAATATGGAAGCAGTTGCACTCGGCCGCGATCAATCGAGATGAGTCTGGTCGCATCTCGCGCCACAAACATAATGATAAAGCCGCGTGCCGGCGGCTTTGAGCATTAACAAACAAAAAGTACAAAGTTTTGCGGCATTGTGTCGGGCGAGTCAGTTTTTCACTTCCATAACTGCTGTGCATTTGACCACACAGAGAGGACCACGGCGACCGGATAATAGATACATGTTATGGAGGGTGTCTCCCTCCTTTATAACATCAGACAAGCCCTCAACCTTGGGCCCAAGGTCGCGGTCGAGCCGAAAATATCTATACCGTAGCTCTCGGTCATGGTAAGTCAAGTTTCTCGGCGCGCGGAAAAAACTCAAGCAGACCGTTGCGTCTCTGACGGTGCGGACGTTTTAGCAAGGTACAGACAGGAAGGGAGGAAACATCCTTTGTTCAAGACTGTCACTTTGCTTAAAAAAAACTCGCTGTCTCTTCTTCTTTTCGATAAAGACGAAGGCTTTGTTGTTTTAAGGAAAGAATTAAGTGTAAAAAAACAGCGCTCTCTTGCTTGTCTTCTTTTCTGTGCTCTCAAATTTTCTGTAGGTACGGAAGTCTGAAGGGGGATATACAGTGGAAGCTATGCAGGTATCATAGGTAACATTCCCTCGAAAAATTTGGGGTTCAAGGTGCTCTTCTTGCAAGCACCTTAAACTGCTATGTTGAACATCTATCGCCATGTCCCTATTGTAGATATAAAGGTAACGTAATGCACTTTCTAGTCCATGCATCGATGCTATAATACACATTGCTAATGCAGGCCGCTCATTAAGGGGCAACACTAGATTCCATTTCACTATGCGTATTGCAGCCTTTCTTGTCTCTGATATCAATGTCACCCAACCTTACATAATACAGTTGCCACGCTGTCACCATGCCTCTCAGGCTCGTTTTATATTGTTTACTGTTGTTCGGTTTCTAAACTTTCGGGCCTGATGGGGCATCGTGATACCTTTCCTGGGTGGTATACACCAACAGATAACCATCAAACTGTATCCGCTAACCTACACAGCGCTGGAGTTACCTGCCAATAATTATTCACAGCTGCCAAACGTCGTGACTGTAATAACAGTAATAATAATCTGCAAGGCTTAGTATTGAAATAGTATTTATATAAAAATAACTGACTGATGTAACTGGATCGGATAATGTGAACGAAGAGTACGAAGCGCCTTGGCTTGGGGTGTGCTCTGCGCCTTGGGTGATCCGGATGGTCTCTGCTCTCTGCCTTGGTTCTCCTTTTATGTTTCTCGTCTTGGATACACCCTCTGCCACATAACATAATTTGGGGGCCACTTAAGCTCCGCTTCTAAAGGTATGACGCGATAGCGTTAGTGGGCCCCGGCAGCGGCTACTCTTGCCCGCACAGTCACGTGCAATGTTGCTTGCCGTATTATGAAAAGACCACTCGATAAACATATAAAGCTCCACGAACCTGCCTGATAGCGTGCGTTACTCGAAACATAAGGGTCAGGAGTTGAATTCGCGACTAATTACCCCAATTTCCTTTTCAACGCAGTTCATTTACTTTGTGCAGTCACATATATTAATGACGTTTGAATGATGCTGCACCTTCTAATCCCTGGTTTTCTCTTTCGTTCACTGTTAAAATTCACCGCTTCACGTCTGATGTAGCTACCTTTACGACCAATCTTGATTTCTCGGTCACAACTTCTGCCCCGCTGGATTTTCTGCAGAGCGGGATCATTAAAGCTGCCGCTTTAATTTGAATAATGAAATTCTTCACAGCCTGCACTGTGTGTTCTAAATGGTTAGATAGTCCTGTACGAGAAGTTCTTATCGAATTTCCTAAGTTTAAACGCGCAAGGTCGCCAACAACGAGAAAGTTTTTCCACCGGCAGTTGAGAAGGCTCGAAAAGTAGTAAAATCCGCTGGCAGCTTCCCTTTTATCTTCTTGCATTTACAAGAAGTGAAGCAAGAGCCAACAACTCTTCAATCTTTCCAGGCTGCCGTGTGTATTACCATGAAAACGTATCTAAGAAAAGCAATCGTAATTTCCGTACTGCTGATAACCATCAGTAAGCAAACACCCTCAAATCAATCCGAATAATAGGTAGCCTAAATCTGCTCGTGATAATGACTTGGGAAGAAAAACAAGCGCCAGTAATCTCTCGCCACGCATGACAAACACTACCGTTTTCTCCATTGAATGTCGCTGGACCTCTATTTAGCTTTCCGAGGAGGAGGAGGAAAGAACATTTATTGAGCTCTCAAATTCGTTTTTGATGGCTTCAGATGGTGCCTACCTTCATCGGTTGACACTCCATCTTGTTACAGGGTTGGGGCCCTAGTCTAAGGCTCCACTGAGTATGGCTGCGCCTCGTACTCCGTTTATCAGACCCTTTTGAGTCTCCAGGTGTGTGCTGATCAACATACCCTCCCACTAGTTCATATTCGAGTTATTGACTATCATAATGATCGGCGGCTCTATCTTTCGAGAAATGTCTCCCCGGAAAGATGATCGCCTTGGACCGCTAACACACAGGCATCCAGTGCCAGCTACTGTATGAACACTAGTTTTTCTGAACGATTAAAAAAGAAATGAAATCGGCATGTGATAAGCTTTAAAAACTTAAAGGAAAGCTCCATTCACTCTTCTTTTCTCTTTTTTTTTCGTGCAACGTGGGCCAGCGCTGCCAATGGCCAGTTAAAGAGGCGTTTCGGTCCCCCTGTAACGTGCCTCTGCGCTGTGGCCACCGCTTTCCGTGGCTTCTTTTTCTTGTTATATTTTATTGCTCCATGCGCGTTCAGATTTTCTATAGCCTGATCAATAACCGCGGTTCCAGTTGAAGGCGAGCGGCACGCTATCTGATGCCGGCAGGCTGAGAAGGCTGCTAAACGATCGGTCTTGACTTTTCTTATTTTTGCCCTCTGTTTCACAGCAGCAAATTTCACTTTTCAGTTGTTCTTCACTGGCGAACGCGGTCGGAACAAAATGCGTTGTTAAGTTTAAAAAAAAAAAGCCACAGAAGAAATAAGTGTGATTAGCATTAACTGCATTATCAAAATAGAATGCGGAATGAAATGTTTTGTCAGAATACATCCGACTCAAGATACGGAGGGCTGTTTTGTTTTAGCCGCGCTCTTCATAGGTCAAGAAGCCCATTACGTCGCGTTCATTTTTTGTGCCCGGCCCCGATCGCGTGAGGGGCCTCTTCGTAATGCACTGTGATCTACTACAGAAAAAAACTCGTATTGAATAACGCAGTCCCCAGTATCTCCTGCTATAGCCTATATCGCATTCATGTTTACAGTTTGAGTATTCATTTCTTATAATACAGGGCTACGTGTATTGCACTTACTTATACGAACTTATCGTGCCCTAATGGACATATTACTCGCTAGGCCTAACTGAAGGAGCCTGGGGAGCCAGAGATGCGAGCATTTGGCTCACAGTGGGAAGAGCGTTCTTCCGCAAACAGTCAAAGCTGCACGCTATATGAATCGATGGCTTGTCCGCCCTGTTGTTCGTGTTCGCTTTCGTCTCTTACTTTAGCGAATGCATCCGGTGAAGTGCGGAAGCATAAGTATCAAGGCGTATAACAGCCGGCCTCGTGCTGGGGTTCAGCAGCGTGCGGAATGGGGAGCTGCAAGGGCTTCAGTCACTTGGTGCCATGTTTAACTAGCAAAGCTTTTCCATCCGTTAAAGCTTTTCTAGTTCAACTCTCAACTCTTCAGCTCATGCGTTGCTAGCAAGAGACTCGATGTATGATTTCGGTGCTGGAAATAACCAATCTCGAGCTGATTTGGATGTATCGTGACATTTATAAAAGATGAGTCAAAGAAGCCCCAAACGTTGCATTCTTCCGGTGGGAAGAAAAAGCACAGCCGACATAAAAGGCCGTAGAAAAAGGGCACGAAAGACGCATCTCGTTGCTGAAAATGTGCCGGTGTCATAGTCAGATAGTGACGCTATTTTTTTTTTCACAGGCGTAAATTTATTCGCACGGGGATAAGGTTCATAGTGCGGACTTAGCGGAAGACTTCACTTCCTGTCATCTGGTTTCCTTGCAAGTGGTTGCATAAATCCTCAGCCTTGAACTACAACGTGCACAATCAAGGGCTGCTCTTTCAGGTAAAAATTATAGTCATTCACCAATTCATCCATCCGCCAATTATTAAATCATCAGTCCATCAGCTAATAAGCTTTATTTCCTCGTTCTAGGCGTATTTTTTGTGAGAGATTGCTTGATGCTTTATATTATTGTCTCGTAGTGGTGACAGCAGCCAGGAGGGATGAAGATGGACAAAATTTCTTCTGAAGAAAACTGTTTATTGGGGCTGACTTGCACCCACAATGCACTGAAACACTCGGCGGCGGCGAAAGCATCAAGCGTGCTCGGCGGTCGTCGAATATCAGAATGCCCGCCGCTCTCGGCCGTGCTCAGTTTAAAGCTGAGAGCGAAGTTTCGAGATACGGCGTGCAAAGTTACTACAACATTCTGGAACAACGTAGAATCGGCTCTGTCCGGATGCGATCAATTGAGATAAATCTGGTCGCGTCTTGCATCGCAAACAAGGCGATAAAGCGGTGTGCCGGCAGCTATTAAGAATGAACAAACACTGCAATGATTCGCGGCATTATTATTCCAGGCTGATTTGCGTGCTCTAAAGTTAATAATAATAATTGGTTTTTGGTGGAAAGGAAATGGCGCAGTATCTGTCTCATATATCGTTGGACACCTGAACCGCGCCGTAAGGGAAGGGATAAAGGAGGGAGTGAAAGAAGAGAGGAACAAATAGGTCCGTAGTGGAGGGCTCCGGAATAATTTCGACCACCTGGGGATCTTTAACGTGCACTGACATCGCACAGCACATGGGCGCCTTAGGGTTTTAAAGTTGAAATATGAAATTAACATAGCACACACCCCCAAGCAGTTATATTGCGCAAAAGCTTTAGGACGCCTTTCTGCTCGCTACATTCGTCGACCGATATAAAGATTGCCGGAGGTGCACTTTCCGTTCTGGGAACCAGGCACTTGCCTCCAAACTTGTTAGATTGGCAAGACGCTTAAAGACGGTTGAACGAATGAATTATGAAACGTAGCATGATCTGTCTTGACTCTTGATCAATAGTCATAAGGTGGCAGGGTTTCGTTTCGAGACCCTTTAGTCAAGTACTTACGGCAACCCAGAACCTCGAGAAGTTCAAAAAAGAGGCGACAAGAGATTTGTCCTTCCGAGGTTTTTAACTACTTGCATGGCGTAACTGCCTGGCAACAGTTCTCAATCAATATAACCTGTTGACTGAAGAAAAATTACTAGACCAGTGCAAAAGGGAAGCCATTTTCCCTTAAACGAACGTCGTGCAACGACGCACGATACTCTGATCGATTTTTTTGTTTCTGACCGTCCTACGATATTCAAAGGTTGGACTAAAAGAAAGAAAAAACACAAAAAAGAAACACAGAGATAATAGGAACCCCTGCACAGGCTAAGTCTCGGCTGCTGGCCGAATGACGCGTGTTCGATCCCTGCTGCGGCAGTCGCATAGCAGTCGCAGGCGAAATGCTAGAGTCCCGTGAACTGTGCGATGTCCGTGCACGTTAAAAAAAAACCCAGGCGGTCTAAATTTCCGGAGCCCTCCGCTACGGCGTCCCTCATAGCCTGTGTCGCTTTGGGGCGTTAAATAGCATAAAATCAAACCATACTGTAGAGGTTAAGTAACATTAGCTGTGGATTGACGTAAGAAGAACGAAAGACAAGAATCTTTTCATAATAATGGCTTTGTCGGCGAAGAAAGTTTTTACACGGTGTTTATGTTTTCCTTACAAGCGCGTTACAACATTAAAGAAAATGTTATTGTGGCCTTCTCTTCGTTCTCTTGTCGGAGTTTATTTTCTTTTGTTCTAAGTCCACCGTATTTAAAAAAGTAAGACGCCTTTGTTCGCAAGATGAGTGTCCCCTTTATCAGCGAAGGTTTACCACATCGGCGAACAAATTGCCCCGAGACACTCAGGCTTCGTCGGAAGGTATAGCCTGTGTGTCTTTTAGGATACGCTTTGCCGAAAGGAATATCTCGTTGCTTCCTGCTTAAGGGGATTCCATCGACCGTGGCGACCATGAATAGAAACATTCAGGCAAAAGGCAAAGAACGGACCCGCCCGCCGTTCACGCCAGGTCCTGGTGAACGGCTCGCTTTGGCGCTCGGTTCGCTCCCCTTCTCGGATCGATGCCGGGGCCGCTGAGCGATTTCCGCTCAAAAGCGGCTGCCAAGTTTCGCTGTATTCAATCTGGAGTCTCTCCTTTCTCTACTTTCGTCAGACGTTGCGCGCAGCTGTTTTATTAATTCCTTGTTTCCATTTTTTTTTTGCTTCTAGGCGGTTCTCGCATGTCTCTTCACCACAACGCAAGCCTCTTCCTTTCCTTTTCAATGTTTTGATTGCTGACAACTTAGGAAAAACAAGCTCCGTTAGAGCTCCTCGCTAGTTCTGGGCAGCGCACTGATAGCTGAAGCTGTGACCTGGATCACTGAGACATGTGCTCGGCACTTGACCACTCTGTCTTTTACAAAGACAGCCCCTCTTAGTCTTCCGTTTTTGTATCGCCTCAAAGACGCCCGACACTACATTTTGGTCCTGTCTGCGGAGATCCTGCCCTTATTCATATAGATTCTGCGCAGAGGCATAACACGCCTCTTTGATGGCATTCTTAATTGCAGAGATAAATTTCTAATTCCGGAGAGTCTTTGAAAGTTATCTGCTCAGTCATCACCCGTACTAAAGCGGAAGCCCTTTTCTAGGCTCTCTACTGAAGTCACCGTTGCGCGCTACTACACTTACTCCCCATGCAACATGTTCGCTCCGTACTTGAATAAACCCGATTTTCTGGGATCCCACACAGACGTTCGTAATCCCTGCAGTCATGGGATGGGGAGCAAACAGGGTGATATCTGCATACACAAATATTATCCCTGCACACATTCCAGAAAACTTAGAGCTTAGATAAAGTAGCTTTCTTCCTTCAAGCTAAGCCTTCAAATCAGTCTAGGTTCAGCATGAAATAGATAGATGAAATCTTTGGGGACAGTGCGACAAAATAGTGCTAGGAAAACACATTAAAGAGGAATTCCGCAGCTGTTGGTCAATATGCGAACGTATTTTCGCGTGGCAAGAAAATATATGTATGAAAGTGAGTATGAATAAAAATGAGTACAAAGGAGATCGACAGGATGGCGGTGTACGGTGAAAGAGTGTTAATGTTGTTGACGTAGACGGATGGCTGTGGGACACTTTGGTCGCAAATCTGATCTCCTTATACAGCATCCAATGCTTAGCATGTTCACGCATGCTTCCCTAGGTCAACCCCACAAGTTTCTAAATCTGTTCAACAGTGAAGCAGTGCGCCCTGGTGAAATGGACGACAAAGCTATAGCCGTGCCTTGCAACAATTTTTTGACCGATCTATCCTATTGCCTATATCCTATCTATTCTGTAGATAGCTGACGTGACCTCACGACGAACTTATATTTCTGTGAAGTATGCCCTAGGTAAATTGAGCATTGTCTGGTTTTGTCATGCGTAACACAGTTCTGCCCGAGCTTTTTACTTGTTTTTCATCCCCTCTTTTTCTTTCTTAGCCTTCTTCACCTTCTGGCGGCAGTTTCTGAGCTTTTCTTATTCCATCATCTATTCGTCACTCTCTCTTCATTCTACCGAACAAAAAATAATTAAAATTCGTTTCTATATTGGAGCCAACGAGATACGTAGCAGTTGCATTTTTTTCTCGCCAGAAGATCATCCCGTTACAAAAAGCGCCATGCAATGTGTTTATTTTACAGTGTGTTTATTGCGATCAAAATCTCCACGCAGATATTTTTGGTCCCCACACTTGCGAAAACACTCCCCTCCGTCACAGTGGACGTCTTCCGGGTAGCAACACGTTCTCGTGGGAACCTTACCCCTTTCTCCTGCGGCTGCATTGTGTCTCCTCTCTGAATACTGGAAGCGGACCAAAATCGGCCAGAAGTCGCCTCCGATGAGAAACAAACGCTTTCTACACCTTTACCCCAACCACACATGTCATCCTTATCGCCAACAGGCTCCCATTTTGGCCTACATGTCCATGTGTTGGTGAGCCTGCAGCGATAGCAAAGTGATTAATGGCGAGTGTTGGTCAGGCCAGATATCGGTCCGTGTCGTAGGCAGTCTGCTTTGGACGATGACGACGACACCCGCCGGTGGCACCGGAACCGTCTCATTACTCATCCCAGGCACGGGCTGCTTATGCACGTGGCCGCATATGAAAAGCTCAGAGCGCATTCATTAGAATGGCTCTGTGGTGGCCACTGGAAGAATTCGATTAGCTTGCTCTCCCCTGCCTTGATGTATGAGCGTTTGGGCAAGACGCATCGAACCAGTATAATTTATAACTCAGTTCTACCCTAGCTTTGCTGTCTTTATATATTTAATATATTTTAAGCATGTCAGTAACATCTCATCACATTGCTGTTTTTTAGTTTTTTTTTTGTTGTTGGGAGTCTATTCGCGCATGCCTCCTTGCCATGGCGAGCTGCTTCATTCATTCATTTATTCATCAACGTTTATTAAAACGGGTGGCCTGATGCCTAAAGTGGAAATGGAAGGTTTAGATGAGGATTTAAGGGTTTATTTGCGGTTAGGATGAGGTTTAGCAGTCAATGGCGCCGAACTGCTTAATGGACGCAGAAACAATTGGAGATGAAATTACCGGTAGGGGGTGTTGCATTGCAAACCATGCTTCCGGTGAAAACTGTGCACACTGGAATAGTTTCTATATGCGGTAAGATTCGCCCACCTCAGAATCTTCGCGTCTGTCTTGCTATCGCTATTCCTACAAGATTGTTATTTTATCAACGTGGATTAGTTTTGATGAAGCAAGTTATCGCTGTCGTAGCCCTCTATAGTGTGTGTTTGTGTGACAGGATAGACAATGGCGAATGGGAGGGCTAAGAAAACCGTGAACCACCACCAACAGTACATCAAGGATGCAATAAGGAAGGTAACACAGGAAAGGAAAAAATTATCGGTGCACCTAAGGAATTCTTAAGATGTGTAAATGCAAGCGGAACTGTAACTGGCTCACAAAGTCACTGGACACCTCAATGCCGCTTTCAGCAGGCAGTGGCATCTGCCTACGAATTGAGACAGTTGAGTGCCTTTCTTTTTCTCAAAAATCAGCGGAAAATTTGTACTCCGATGATTCTGAGGAAAGGAAAGGCTCATAACTGGCTTCCTGGGTTCAGTGTACACCTCATTCGCGCTTTCAAGTACGTGGCAGTGAGGACACCGTCGGCCTGCCTATTGCTCCAGGAGGAGTGATAACGTCATTTTTCATGCTATGTTTCGGCCACGGTTTTTAATGATGTCGGGGTTTTTGCACATTAAGTCGAGTAATGCTGTCGCATTTTGTCTCAAACGAAGCAACCTCGGAGCCAGTCTCATGTTCGCAGTGTCAATGGTACGGAAAAGCAGGTCCTTCAGCGCACTTTTCGCTTATTTTACAATGTTCCCCCAGAACACAAGTAGTGTTGTTAATTTTTCTGGCGTGGTCAACACTTGCAATTCCTCTGAGCGCTGTGCATTGTTGCCGCCTTCATTACAAAGGCAGGGCGTATCGGTAGTGCCACGTGCCGCCACATGCCGCCGCTGGCGGTTTCACATGCCGATGATGATGATGATGATGATGCATTTTTACGGCGAAAGGGCAGCTGGCTAAGGAGCGCCATGGCACAAAAGGGGGGGGGGGGGGGGTGCTAAAGTTACGGTGGGCACTTGAGACTACTCACGTGCTCTGAATGCGAAAGCATGCAAGCAGGATGCGTGGCTGCGCCGATGGTGTACTATTCTGATGCAGTGACGAGTGAAGCTAATCTGTAATCTGTTCGCGCCACCCGAATGCAACTTGATGAAGACGGTGGCACCCAAACACAGCAGGCGAGACTGGCAGTTTAGCGCGCGAGGTGTTGTGCTGCGGTAACGAAGTAGCGCTCTGATGAACTGGCCAGGGAAGCTGATCGGTTCGCGCCGGCTTGACTTCGAAACCCTCTTCGGGAGAAATTTATTAAGAAATTTTATTTTTCGTTCTTTTTCTGATTTTGTAGGCACAGCTGATCACGTGATGAGGTCACGATGATTTAGGTCTGTTTCTCATGGACGGAAAACCGGATTTGCTGATAGATAAGCCATATAATGCTTTTTGATCGGAAGACCCAATTCTCAAAACATTCAGCCCAGATAAGCTGAGAACCAGGCTCTAGGAAAGCTCGTACCCATTGTATTACCGGTGGAAACCCGGCGGCACTGGGAATCTCACATACCGAACTTCCCGACCAGAAAGATAGCTGAAAAAAGGCACTGTAGATTACCCATCACGACATTCTTCAATTCTAAAGATTAGGTACACGGGCTTGCCCACAAAAAGCTGACTAAAACGAAAGACACTACAACAAGAAGATTGCTAACCGACGCATTCTATAACTCGTGCATACTCACCAAGATGTCCCCTAAGGCATGCGCAGTTGAATTTCAATATTGTATGAGAGCAGACCTATATCATATGTATGAGCCTACCAACATAATATAAATATAAAACCGTTCTTTAACCGATGAGCAATGGAATGACCCGTTCGCCAGCTCCAACCTAGATCACCAGATATGAATGTGGTCAGTGCCTGGCAGAGGCGGAGTCTAAAAGCGTCCTAGAATAGGGATGCTACCCACTTGCTCATTTTATTTTTCTACTCTTATAGAACATTTTGTTAACACCTTTATTACCTCTTTTTTAGATTTCGATTAAAATTAGCCGCCACCTGTGATGCGGCTTCATTTAATGTCTTTTCCTTACCTGTTGTTATTCTCTTCCCCGCTCTCATTTGCGCCTCATAAGGCTATCCTTACTTGTGTATTTAAAGACAAGAGCATGAATCTTAGCAATGATTCGTATACGCCTCGCATATTTTATTCGATAAACTAAGGATATTCAGAACAAAAGTCATGTCTGCAGAGAGGGATTGCCAGAATGAGTAAATGTAAATGCAGAGGCGTTCGAACTGTGATGATTAAACTCACAGCTTTTCCGCCATACTCCTGGGTGAAGGGGTGAGAGGGACAGCTGTATCGCGGGGATCACACTCCCTTTTCATTAAAATTTCAACTCCCGCACCCGGAAGGCAGTGTCCCCAGCCGGTCACTCCAGTTCTAAACTTAGAGGAACACAAGTTGTAAAGTATACAAACAACTCAAATTTTCATCCTCAACTCTACCGCATCCCCATCCACTTCGTTGTGTTACCCCAAGAACGCTTCCTCCACCGAGTCCACACAACATTGCAACACCTGGCCGACCTTTCCATTCCGACTCCGTTCTGCTCTGCTCTCTATGCAAATCTAGAACGCTGTCATTTCTCCCCCTCTGGCTTCCTTTCCGCCCCCATCGTTCGGTTCCTTTCACCCCCCACCCCCCTCTCCAGGGCCCGGCTGGCGTCGGCGCATTTGGAAGACTAGCTTGCCCTGGCCAAGCAGGCCCAATGGCGGCTGAAGACGTGACTCAAAAAACGCCTGAGGCAGCGATGTGCAAATTTATTTTTGAAGCCCATTCTCCACTGAAACCATTAATTAATTGTAATCACAAAATCGCACACTTGTCAGGAAAAACTGGTTCAAGCTTTAAGCCAGGGTTGTCGTGTCTTAATGGTCTTTTCTGCGTACCCTACTAGGGGCGGCGTTAATAAACAGGTTTTACCAATATTATTGTGATTATTACAAAACGCTTTATTTTATATCAGAATTGCTTCTCCTCAAGGGACACCTGAACAGTGACAGTCGTGAGAGCTTGCAAGCTACTTTATGGTTTTTGGTGTTATATTCAGTCACTCACGCAAAACAAGCATCGGGACTACACCAAGACCAAAGCCTATGGTTCAAATATTATTGCCTTAAGGTGTCAACAGCTGAACGAATATCTGTAGTAAGTTTTTTCTTCTTAATTGTTAATGAACCGTAACACAAGAGGAATGAAACGTAACAATGAGAGAGCTACGCGAGAAGCCACACGAAAATATGCAATTAATTTTGCATATAGCACACATAAATGTTTCACCCGCTTAGCGCTTGTGGAGTTCCGCTTCCGAGCATCAACTTATAGCAGGGGAAACCACTCGTGTTCTAAAATTTTGGTGAACTGAAATTTTAGTGCGCAGAATTTAACACAAGTGGTTGAAATCATCCGTACTCCACCACTACATGACATGCCTCAGAAACCACAGTAGCGGTTCCGCGCATGAAAATTCGTTATATCTAAGCCTAAAATTCAAAACTAAACACTCATAACAATATTTTCAAAGTAAGTATTGATTTATTTTTACTCTCATCTCAACGAAGTGGTTTGAAAATTTTGAAAACAAATCGCCTGCGTGTCAGCGCCTTTCTAGTGTACATCTTATTCTCTGACACGTCTCCTTCCGCGCTGTTCGACACTGTAAGCCGGTACCAACTCATCCAGCAGTCAATAATTCATAGGACGCAGTTCGAAGGACGAAAATAAGCTTTAGAAGCGTTCAAAGTGAGTCTAAGAACAATTCGTAATATTGAATTGAGTATATAAATAAATTCATTATGCTATCCTACAGATTTTATTAATCGCACGCACTAAATTCTTATCACCAAGTCAGAAGTATAACGTGAGTTAAAAACGCATTATTACGAGCTAACCTAGATTTCCGGAGGATATTTTAGAAGCATCGAAAGCCAAAGCAGTGTGATTCGGATGCATCGGCACAGCCAGACGCAGCTCGTTACAAGTTAATTTTACCGTTGCTGCCAAAAATAAGTACCCTGAGTGACGCCGCTGCTGTCTGCTTGGAGAAGAGTTACCGGCAGCTTAAGTGAGCTGCAAATTAGGCTGATGGTGTTGCACGCGTCAGCCCCAACACCCTGTCCATCGTCATCGACTTAATGGGACGCACGCGTAACGTCACCAGGAAGTGGCGTAATAAAGGAAGAATAAATTTCAAGGAAGGCGCATTTTTTGCTCTTCCTGCGGGTCAGCGCATGACAACAAAAGGAAAAAGGAGTAATTTGGCAACGCGCTCTCATGTTCCACCGCTTAGCACAACGAGACATGCCAGTAATCTAGTCGTGCTTCCCTTTGTGTTTTTCGTCTAGCTTTCGCTTCCGGGGCAGCGGAGTTTAACCCGTTCACGTCAGAACTTTTTATAAGACATGGTTAAGTTTATTCATCCTTGCGTCTCTGATTTTTTTTTTTTGTGGTCGGTGATAGTCATTAATTACAAGTTCTTGCTGCCACGATAGGGGAAAACTATGAGGTTCCGACAGACCGTAAACACTCTTTTTGTCCTCTCTATTTCCGCCCAGCACAAGTGCGATTGTGCTCTTCGGCAAAGACGACAGCTCACTTTGTCTTTTTAGAGGCTGTGTACGGAGCAGCAAGTCGAATAAACACTGGGGTCAGGTCAGCAATCGCTTATTCAATGAAAACAACGCACAACACAATCTGATTAACAGGCCGGGCGACCGCATTTTAAGCGGTGATTTATGCGACATCGTTTTCCCTGAACTTGACAATGCCGGACAAGCCTCGTAATGATAAAAGACCTTGTTCGCGTCCCCCCACCCCTTTTTTTTTTCCTTTTCACACTAGAAAACTTCTCGTTGCGTATACTTTCCTCGCCGCCCAAGTGCGCCTTTTCTGGCGAGTTCTGCCGAATACAGTGCTGGCATTTTGCAATTAGAGCTTCATTGTCCGCTCCTTGTAGACTTGGTATGATGTCATGCAGATCGTCGGTATATAATCAAGCCGCTAAGCTTTCATTCTGGCTGCCCTACGGTATTGGAACATTGAAAGCCTCCATGCTGGTTGCTGTAGCAGCCTATTAAACAAAGTTTCTAACATATAAAACATTCATATCACTTAGCCTTTTGAGCACGTCTGAATTTTATGACGCCCCTTTAAGAAGTTTGACATTAAGAGCGCTGAATCAATCCACAATAGAGCTGTTTGGTTTATATTTCACCGCTATGACCGAAACATCGCACCTCCTCTCAAACTACTTCCTTTAAACCTCTCACCACAATACCTGCTTGACAGTTCTAGTATCCGAACTGTTCTGTTTGTGTTGCATGAATGCACAATTTATCTCCGGTCGAAGTGTTGTCAAAAGCACTCACAGAATAAATGTTTTACCGCTTTAAGCGGTATTCACACGGGGGGACCTCGGCGCGGATGGACGGGGAGGGGAGGCGGGCTACGTCATCGGCCAGCCAAACTCCTCCCCCGCTCCCAAATTCAGGATTCACACGGGCAGCGGCGCAGTGGGGTCCACCGCGGGGGATCAAGACGCGCGAAGCGGCCGGGCTGCGGAAACAGGAGTGGGAAGGGTTAATAAAAACGCCTGGACGGCCGGTGTTGCTGTTCTTTGAAGACGGCGAAGGCTAAAAAGAAAAAAAAGAAACAGATTAAATGGAGATAAGAGGGGAAAAAAAC